>NC_135554.1:1300000-1520000 GCF_964340395.1 Glandiceps talaboti
CATACATTTTCTTTAGTTTTATTTAAAAATATTTTGTATGTCTTTCAAGAAAATCTGTTGACAAAATAATTGATACCAGAACCAATAAAAAAATGTGTCCAGAAACTCATCAGTGTCAATTCTACATTTTGAAAATGGCAAAAATATTCTTACAAAACCCTGTACACAGGTGAGATTTGTCTGACTTCAAGGAGACTTCAAGGTCCAACGGTACAAATCAGAGAGAGTTGTGGGTAAAATATTGTACAGTGCAACACTAATAAGATTCAGAACTGCTTTCTGCAGCATGGTTAGCATTTACTTACATATTAGCAAATATTTGTTCTAACTTCTACACACAGGAAGTGTTAGCTCTATACACAGGAAGTGTTATGTCTACACATAGGAAGCGTTAAGTCTATACATATGAAGTGTTAAGTCTACACATATGAAGTGTTAAGTCTACACATATGAAGTGTTAAGTCTATACATATGAAGTGTTAAGTCTATACATATGAAGTGTTAAGTCTATACATATGAAGTGTTAAGTCTATACATATGAAGTGTTAAGTCTATACATATGAAGTGTTAAGTCTATACATATGAAGTGTTAAGTCTATACATATGAAGTGTTAAGTCTACACATATGAAGTGTTAAGTCTACACATATGAAGTGTTAGGTCTACACATATGAAGTGTTAAGTCTATACATATGAAGTGTTAGGTCTACACATATGAAGTGTTATGTCTATGCATAGGAAGTACATTGAAAGTGTCAGTTCTGTACAGGCATAATGTATTTTACATTGTTCACATCACAAAACACACAAGGCTGGCATTACTTACAAGTTAATGATAGGAACACTAGTTTTTATATGTGCAACATTACTGTACATCAATCTATCCTCTCTTGTTTCCAGGTTATGATTCACTCATAATATGAATAAAGGAATATCAAGCACACTCACATTTTTAAACAAGTCATTGAGAATGACATAGTCCCCGCTACGATTGGGTTTTAAGGAATTATCACTACTCTGATCACGCAACAACATTTGTGAACCTAAAACAAACAGACTTAGATATGTTGTGTGTGCTTGTTGGACATGGAACATGCCTACAACAATAAAGGATTGGTTGGGTATGGGGGATCGTATCACGATGAAAATGGATATGCACATGTATGTCATAGAACACTGTCCTAATACCAACTTTGAATGAGATCTGTTCAAGCATGTCTGAGTTATGGCTTTGGACATAGAAAAATCGCAAACAAAATGGCTGCCAGGCGGCCATATTGGATCGCATCATGAAACAAATTGACATGCATATGTATGCCATTGTATGTTGCCCCTGTACCAAGTTTGAAAAAAATCGGTCCAGGCATCTCCAAGAAACAGCTGCGGATGGACTGACGGACGCATGCACGGACAGACGGAACCCAATCCATAAGTCCCCATCCCGGACTTCGTCCAGCGGGGACTAACTAGAAGTACCTGGCTACAGACACTCACATTTTTAAACTAGCAGTACCTGGCTACAGACACTCACATTTTTAAACTAGAAGTACCTGGCTACAGACACTCACATTTTTAAACTAGAAGTACCTGGCTACAGACACTCACATTTGTAAACTTTTTAAAGCTCTAAATAACGCAGCACCTGTTTATATTTGTGACACGTTTGTCCGCCCTGATAATCCTCGTTATAATTTACACAAAAACTCTGTTAGAAATCTTGTAATTCCCCGTTCTTATAACAAGATTAATGATCGTGCCCTGGCCATTGCAGGACCTAGACTATGGAATTCCATACCTGATGAACTCAAAGACCTTTCAGAACTTGAACTTTTTAAACGAAAACTTAAAACACACCTCTTTAAAATGTATCATGAATTGTGATTTTGTTATTTGACTCAGAGTACAAAATTTATATTATTTTAGTGGTCATTTACGTTCGTTTTAATATTTGACATTTTTAAGGCTGTTATAACAAGTCTCAGTCTATAATTTTAATGACCATTCACTATCCTTTTAACATTTGACATTTTAAGGGTCTTAACGATATACTTGTTTTTGTAGCATTCACCTTATTTATGTTTTTGTATTTTATGTGCAGCACTTTTGAATATTTTAAATAGAATAGGCGCTTTAGAAAATAAATAAACTTAAACTTAAGCTTAAACTAGAAGTACCTGGCTACAGACACTCACATTTTTAAACTAGAAGTACCTGGATAATGTTGATAAGGACAAATTTCTTGATTATAGATACCTGGCTACTATTGATAAGGACACTCATATTAGAATACAGTGGACTGTAATGCAATATACTGATGTAGGTTGTACGGAGTTCAAATACAGTGGACTGTAATGCAATATATTGATGTAGATTGTACAGAGTTCAAATACAGTGGACTGTAATGCAATATATTGACGTAGATTGTACAGAGTTCAAATACAGTGGACTGTAATGCAATATATTGATGTAGATTGTACAGAGTTCAAATACAGTGGACTGTAATGCAATATATTGATGTAGATTGTACGGAGTTCAAATACAGTGGACTGTAATGCAATATATTGATGTAGATTGTACAGAGTTCAAATACAGTGGACTGTAATGCAATATACTGATGTAGGTTGTACAGAGTTCAAATACAGTGGACTGTAATGCAATATATTGATGTAGATTGTACAGAGTTCAAATACAGTGGACTGTAATGCAATATATTGATGTAGATTGTACAGAGTTCAAATACAGTGGACTGTAATGCAATATATTGACGTAGATTGTACAGAGTTCAAATACAGTGGACTGTAATGCAATATATTGATGTAGATTGTACAGAGTTCAAATACAGTGGACTGTAATGCAATATATTGATGTAGATTGTACAGAGTTCAAATACAGTGGACTGTAATGCAATATATTGACGTAGATTGTACAGAGTTCAAATACAGTGGACTGTAATGCAATATATTGACGTAGATTGTACAGAGTTCAAATACAGTGGACTGTAATGCAATATATTGATGTAGATTGTACAGAGTTCAAATACAGTGGACTGTAATGCAATATATTGATGTAGATTGTACGGAGTTCAAATACAGTGGACTGTAATGCAATATATTGATGTAGATTGTACGGAGTTCAAATACAGTGGACTGTAATGCAATATATTGATGTAGGTTGTACAGAGTTCAAATACAGTGGACTGTAATGCAATATATTGATGTAGGTTGTACGGAGTTCAAATACAGTGGACTGTAATGCAATATATTGATGTAGGTTGTACAGAGTTCAAATACAGTGGACTGTAATGCAATATATTGACGTAGATTGTACAGAGTTCAAATACAGTGGACTGTAATGCAATATATTGATGTAGGTTGTACGGAGTTCAAATACAGTGGACTGTAATGCAATATATTGACGTAGATTGTACAGAGTTCAAATACAGTGGACTGTAATGCAATATATTGACGTAGATTGTACAGAGTTCAAATACAGTGGACTGTAATGCAATATATTGATGTAGGTTGTACGGAGTTCAAATACAGTGGACTGTAATGCAATATATTGACGTAGATTGTACAGAGTTCAAATACAGTGGACTGTAATGCAATATATTGATGTAGGTTGTACGGAGTTCAAATACAGTGGACTGTAATGCAATATATTGACGTAGATTGTACAGAGTTCAAATACAGTGGACTGTAATGCAATATATTGATGTAGATTGTACGGAGTTCAAATACAGTGGACTGTAATGCAATATACTGATGTAGGTTGTACAGAGTTCAAATACAGTGGACTGTAATGCAATATATTGATGTAGATTGTACAGAGTTCAAATACAGTGGACTGTAATGCAATATACTGATGTAGGTTGTACAGAGTTCAAATACAGTGGACTGTAATGCAATATATTGACGTAGATTGTACAGAGTTCAAATACAGTGGACTGTAATGCAATATACTGATGTAGGTTGTACAGAGTTCAAATACAGTGGACTGTAATGCAATATATTGATGTAGATTGTACAGAGTTCAAATACAGTGGACTGTAATGCAATATACTGATGTAGGTTGTACAGAGTTCAAATACAGTGGACTGTAATGCAATATATTGATGTAGATTGTACAGAGTTCAAATACAGTGGACTGTAATGCAATATATTGACGTAGATTGTACGGAGTTCAAATACAGTGGACTGTAATGCAATATATTGATGTAGATTGTACAGAGTTCAAATACAGTGGACTGTAATGCAATATACTGAATCAGATGTAGATTGTATGGAGTTCAAATACAGTGGACTGTAATGCAATATATTGATGTAGATTGTACGGAGTTCAAATACAGTGGACTGTAATGCAATATACTGATGTAGATTGTATGGAGTTCAAATACAGTGGACTGTAATGCAATATATTGACGTAGATTGTACAGAGTTCGAATACAGTGGACTGTAATGCAATATATTGATGTAGGTTGTACGGAGTTCAAATACAGTGGACTGTAATGCAATATACTGATGTAGATTGTACAGAGTTCGAATACAGTGGACTGTAATGCAATATATTGATGTAGGTCACATGAATATGGCTACACATTATCTTTAGCTGTCATTAACATATGCTTAGTCTATTGTACTGTATACAGTTGTCTCTTCCATAGGCATCACTTTCCCACGTTGTACACTAAGATAATGAAAAGGTATTTGTGTACTGTACATGTATTGCTTTACTATCAATTAGATGTTTTGTTACATAAGCTATTACACATCCAATGCATATATTTTTAATTTCTCTCTCTCTCTCTCTCTCTCTCTCTCTCTCTCTCTCTCTCTCTCTCTCTCTCTCTCTCTCTCTCTCTCTCTCTCAATTCCATGTTCATTTGAGTTAACAATAAATTGTTTGTTTTAGGTTTCAGCATTTCTTGCTATGCTTTCTATTTGGTTGTTTACAATATGTTATCAAATGTAATACATAGTAAAGGCTTGTAAGCAGCAGTGCACTAGCCATGTAAAGGTGTAATAGCAGATATAAGCCAGTTTATTGCTGAAATGAAAAGCAGCAGACAGCATTCTGTAAGACTGGCTAGTTTTATTGATAAATGATACTAGAGGAAAGATATACAACGTCATGGTGAAAACAATTGAAAAGATGAACAGTATAATTTATAACTAGAGCGTCAACAAAAACTGAAATTGTGCATAAAGTAATGATACAATATAACCATCAATTGGTATAAGTGTATACATATAATACAAAGAATGACCAACATAAATAAAATAGGCAAGAGAAGTCATATCAAAACAAAATATCTTCCTACTACAAACAAATCTTCATAGAAGACATAGTCCCATCATATACGTTTATTACTTCTGTGCCTACTGCATTAACATTGATTTTTTAAAAGACATTTTGACTGACAAGGTAAAGTTCAGGGTCAAATATACAGATAAAAATAGAAAGGTCCTTTCTAATAATATATGAATAGATATGTGCACACAGTGTCTGTCTTTTATATGAACAGATATGTGCACAGTGTCTGTCTTTTATATGAACAGATATGTGCACAGTGTCTGTCTTTTATATGAACAGATATGTGCACAGTGTCTGTCTTTTATATGAACAGATATGTGCACACAGTGTCTGTCTTTTATATGAATAGATATGTACACACAGTCTGTCTTTTAGATGAACAGATATGTGCACACAGTGTCTGTCTTTTATATGAACAGATATGTGCACACAGTGTCTGTCTTTTATATGAACAGATATGTGCACACAGTGTCTGTCTTTTATATGAACAGATATGTGCACACAGTGTCTGTCTTTTATATGAACAGATATGTGCACACAGTGTCTGTCTTTTATATGAACAGATATGTGCACACAGTGTCTGTCTTTTATATGAACAGATATGTGCACACAGTGTCTGTCTTTTATATGAATAGATATGTACACACAGTCTGTCTTTTATATGAACAGATATGTGCACACAGTGTCTGTCTTTTATATGAATAGATATGTGCACACAGTGTGTGTCTTTTATATGAACAGATATGTGCACACAGTGTCTGTCTTTTATATGAATAGATATGTACACACAGTGTCTGTCTTTTATATGAACAGATATGTGCACAGTGTCTGTCTTTTATATGAAAAGATATGTGCACACAGTGTCTGTCTTTTATATGAACAGATATGTGCACACAGTGTCTGTCTTTTATATGAACAGATATGTGCACAGTGTCTGTCTTTTATATGAACAGATATGTGCACAGTGTCTGTCTTTTATATGAACAGATATGTGCACAGTGTCTGTCTTTTATATGAACAGATATGTGCACACAGTGTCTGTCTTTTATATGAACAGATATGTGCACAGTGTCTGTCTTTTATATGAACAGATATGTGCACAGTGTCTGTCTTTTATATGAATAGATATGTGCACACAGTGTCTGTCTTTTATATGAACAGATATGTGCACAGTGTCTGTCTTTTATATGAACAGATATGTGCACACAGTGTCTGTCTTTTATATGAATAGATATGTGCACACAGTGTCTGTCTTTTATATGAACAGATATGTGCACACAGTGTCTGTCTTTTATATGAACAGATATGTGCACACAGTGTCTGTCTTTTATATGAAAAGATACGTGCACACAGTGTCTGTCTTTTATATGAACAGATATGTGCACACAGTGTCTGTCTTTTATATGAACAGATATGTGCACAGTGTCTGTCTTTTATATGAACAGATATGTGCACACAGTGTCTGTCTTTTATATGAACAGATATGTGCACACAGTGTCTGTCTTTTATATGAATAGATACGTACACACAGTGTCTGTCTTTTACATGAACAGATACGTGCACACAGTGTCTGTCTTTTATATGAACAGATATGTGCACACAGTGTCTGTCTTTTATATGAACAGATATGTACACAGTGTCTGTCTTTTATATGAACAGATATGTGCACACAGTGTCTGTCTTTTATATGAACAGATACGTACACAGTGTCTGTCTTTTATATGAACAGATATGTACACAGTGTCTGTCTTTTATATGAACAGATATGTGCACACAGTGTCTGTCTTTTATATGAACAGATATGTGCACACAGTGTCTATCTTTTACATGAACAGATACGTGCACACAGTGTCTGTCTTTTATATGAACAGATATGTGCACACAGTGTCTATCTTTTACATGAACAGATACGTGCACACAGTGTCTGTCTTTTATATGAACAGATATGTGCACACAGTGTCTGTCTTTTATATGAACAGATATGTGCACACAGTGTCGGTCTTTTATATGAACAGATATGTACACACAGTGTCTGTCTTTTATATGAACAGATACGTACACAGTGTCTGTCTTTTATATGAACAGATATGTGCACACAGTGTCTATCTTTTACATGAACAGATATGTGCACACAGTGTCTGTCTTTTATATGAACAGATATGTACACATAGTGTCTGTCTTTTATATGAACAGATATGTGCACACAGTGTCTGTCTTTTATATGAACAGATATGTGCACACAGTGTCTGTCTTTTATATGAACAGATACGTACACAGTGTCTGTCTTTTATATGAACAGATATGTGCACAGTGTCTGTCTTTTATATGAACAGATATGTGCACACAGTGTCGGTCTTTTATATGAACAGATATGTACACACAGTGTCTGTCTTTTATATGAACAGATATGTGCACACAGTGTCTGTCTTTTATATGAACAGATATGTACACACAGTGTCTGTCTTTTATATGAACAGATATGTGCACACAGTGTCTATCTTTTACATGAACAGATACGTGCACACAGTGTCTGTCTTTTATATGAACAGATATGTACACACAGTGTCTGTCTTTTATATGAATAGATATGTACACACAGTGTCTGTCTTTTATATGAACAGATACGTGCACACAGTGTCTGTCTTTTATATGAATAGATATGTGCACACAGTGTCTATCTTTTACATGAACAGATACGTGCACACAGTGTCTATCTTTTACATGAACAGATACGTGCACACAGTGTCTGTCTTTTATATGAATAGATATGTGCACACAGTGTCTATCTTTTATATGAATAGATACGTGCACACAGTGTCTATCTTTTACATGAACAGATACGTGCACACAGTGTCTGTCTTTTATATGAACAGATACGTGCACACAGTGTCTGTCTTTTATATGAATAGATACGTGCACACAGTGTCTGTCTTTTATATGAACAGATACGTGCACACAGTGTCTGTCTTTTATATGAATAGATATGTGCACACAGTGTCTGTCTTTTATATGAATAGATATGTGCACACAGTGTCTATCTTTTATATGAATAGATACGTGCACACAGTGTCTATCTTTTACATGAACAGATATGTGCACACAGTGTCTGTCTTTTATATGAACAGATACGTGCACACAGTGTCTGTCTTTTATATGAACAGATACGTACACAGTGTCTATCTTTTACATGAACAGATATGTGCACACAGTGTCTGTCTTTTACATGAACAGATACGTACACACAGTGTCTGTCTTTTAGATGAACAGATATGTGCACACAGTGTCTGTCTTTTACATGAACAGATATGTGCACACAGTGTCTGTCTTTTACATGAACAGATACGTACACACAGTGTCTATCTTTTACATGAACAGATACGTGCACACAGTGTCTGTCTTTTATATGAACAGATATGTGCACACAGTGTCTATCTTTTACATGAACAGATACGTACACACAGTGTCTATCTTTTACATGAACAGATACGTGCACACAGTGTCTGTCTTTTATATGAACAGATATGTGCACACAGTGTCTATCTTTTACATGAACAGATACGTGCACACAGTGTCTATCTTTTACATGAACAGATACGTACACACAGTGTCTATCTTTTATATGAACAGATATGTGCACACAGTGTCTATCTTTTACATGAACAGATATGTGCACATAGTGTCTGTCTTTTATATGAACAGATATGTGCACACAGTGTCTATCTTTTACATGAACAGATACGTGCACAGTGTCTGTCTTTTATATGAACAGATATGTGCACACAGTGTCTATCTTTTACATGAACAGATACGTGCACACAGTGTCTATCTTTTACATGAACAGATACGTACACACAGTGTCTATCTTTTACATGAACAGATACGTACACACAGTGTCTGTCTTTTATATGAACAGATATGTGCACACAGTGTCTATCTTTTACATGAACAGATACGTGCACACAGTGTCTATCTTTTACATGAACAGATATGTGCACACAGTGTCTGTCTTTTATATGAACAGATATGTGCACACAGTGTCTGTCTTTTATATGAACAGATACGTGCACACAGTGTCTATCTTTTACATGAACAGATACGTGCACACAGTGTCTGTCTTTTATATGAACAGATACGTGCACACAGTGTCTGTCTTTTAGATGAACAGATACGTGCACACAGTGTCTATCTTTTACATGAACAGATACGTGCACACAGTGTCTATCTTTTATATGAACAGATATGTGCACACAGTGTCTGTCTTTTATATGAACAGATATGTGCACACAGTGTCTGTCTTTTATATGAACAGATACGTACACACAGTGTCTGTCTTTTATATGAACAGATACGTACACACAGTGTCTGTCTTTTATATGAACAGATACGTACACACACTGTCTGTCTTTTACATGAACAGATACGTACACACACTGTCTGTCTGCACACACTGTCCAGATAGTGTAGTGTTTCATTTCAAAATATTTGACAGAAATCACATTTTAGATCTAATTTTTATATCACCAATGGGGGGTCATCATGTAATAAACAATTCTTCATCTACACATCCCTTGAAATATCCCTATTGTGTTTTGTATTTTGTTTTTATTTACTTGAGTAGTTAGATTTTACCAGGACATTAAAGTTCCATTAGTCAAAGACATAATTGCCTTCCACTACATCATTCTACATTCTCACAGGGACAGTGACAGTTACCATGTATGTGCAGTATAAATTCAGCTGTGCTAAAAACAGTGTTTCCAAGCAACCTCTAACTCAGGTTAATCTTGATGCCATTGACATTGAGATGTGAAGTAGCCCTTAAAAGATTTAATGATTTCAGGGCATCAATAAAACAATAGCCTTTCATTTCTGGGCCGAGTCAAAGCATTTTCTCACCACAAATCACGTTTTTTGACTGAAAACACACCTGTGATGCGATCATGTTGCTGTGAACAATTTTCCAACTAGACACTAAAAGTGATGTCCCCACCAAATACCAAGGCAATTGGTCTGTCAGTTTTTGAGTTAAGTCATCCACAGACAGACAGACAGACAGACAGACAGACAGACAGACAGACAGACAGACACATGGATGGACAGACACCACACCATGCCTATAGCACTATAGTCCTGTTCACATATAGAGTATGTTGTCCCTTCCTTCTCTGTCCTGCGAAGAGCCAGTCGTTAAAACCTGGGCTTACAGAAATGCTGGTAACTAAAGAATTAATGCACCCTGTGGTTAAATATTAGCAATAAATCGACTATTTAGCAATTTTAGCTCACTGTGGCTACAAAAAGTCCCAGTTTTGAGGAACAAAAATCCCGAAATCACAAGTTAAATCGTAATTTCAGGGTGCCGTCTTACATGACGTAGTGGACATCCCAATCAAATATGGCGGCATTTGTAAGGTGGGACATTTCAAATTACAACCAGAACTGGAAAAGTTTCGATTTTGACACTTTTTCGATCTTTCAAGAGACTACTATTTTCAAAGAGATGTAAAATGAGTACATATTCAATCGATTGCTAATATTTGATCAGTGGACAGGTAATTCTTTGGTAAATGGTGTGGAAGCAAATTTGCTTCCACACTCAAAATAGGCTGAGTACATTGTTTTTCTCAGGAAGGTGTTGAGGGTCATGTCAGTAAACTAGTCCCGTGCACTGTCTGCAAGCAGGACTAATAGCACTCCTGAATCTTATCAATTCACTTATGCTAAAAATCAGATATTAAATAAAGTCATTGACTGTGCATGTGAAAGACCACAAAATTACAAGTATTTATTATGTATATCAAGTCTAGCCATTTCCATTTACTTTGCCCATTTAAAAAATATGGGGGTCATAATATGGAAACTTCAAGTAAATAATTTGTTGTATTAGTACTACCCACAGACACAGACAATAGTCAGGTAGAGTGGGTAAACATCGGTAAAGGTTGGTTAATAAGACATGTAGATAGTAGTTTTTGTTTACTGATGTCTATTACAACCATCAGCAATGTATTTTTTCACAACGTTGTTGAGTTTTATTCACCTGTTGACTATGCTTGTCATAGTCTGAATGCTAAGGAATTCTCCGTATGACGTCACAAAATGGCACGATCTAGGTGGGACTGGAAATACCTGAAATCTTTCAAAGTAAATCTGACGAAAACTGAATTTTGAATCACTTTCAACTACAAATATTACCGTCATTTGGCCACATTTGCCATGCATATGTCTCACATAGTATGTTACCTTTGTACCACATTTGGTTGAAATCGGTTTGATTATGCCAGAGATGAGAATAAACACACAAACAACAAAATAATATGACCACCATTCTGTAATATTTGATTCCGTTGTAAAATAAAAGTGGTGTGCATGTCTGACATACATGTAGTATGTTCCTTTTATGCCAGATTTGGTTGAAATCAGTTAAGGTATGCCAGAGATATGAGGGTGAACACACACACACACACACACACACACACACACACACACACACACACACACACACACACACACACACACACAGATGGACAGACGGATGCATGGACGGAACCCAATATAAGTCCCCTCTGGTCAGTGCTAGTTGGGGAAAGAACTGGAATGTGTTTAATGAATTCCAACTATCTAGATTGGTGAAACAAATTAAACTTTTTTCTAGTTAGTTATACATGTATTAACTGCCTTAATAATTCACGAGAAGTTATCTGTTTTACATGTAACTCCATTGTAACACTGCATGAGCAACTCTGAAGCTATCTCATCTAGTTGCATTTCATGTGTCCAGTGTAACATTATACATATTACTGGAAAAATCCATGCACCCAAAAATATTTATGCCTTTGAATTAGTCAAATCAACTGATATGAAGGATGCAGTGATCTGAAATTTGGTGGAACACTTCTAGAGGTGTTCTTTGGGTGAACTTCTGCTTCATAAGTTTTTGTTGGGTTAATGTTAGTTTGAATGCAGGCGGAATACAGTCTAGGTAAGGGTTATCAAAGAGAAGGTAGCGTTGTGAATGTTATAACTTGGAGTTTACATATATATGAGGTAGAGAACAATTGCATTCTGGTAGTAACAGTTACAACACTCTCAGTACATGACCACATTTCAAACGTGCATGAGTCAGTATTAGTTTGTACACAACATTTAGATGTGTGTTTTTGATGCTAATTATTCGCACAGCCTATTTTACCCAATCCATGCAGACTTGCATATTATCCACATCACACATGCACGCAATGCTGTGCTATGCTTTGCCTGGTGTTTGCAACCTGTAAACATATCATATTGTACAACTCTTTATGATCAGACTTATTAGATCAGGCTATTTGACCACACATGTAGGGATGAGAGGGTTGTCATTTGCAGTGCAGTGGATTATCAGTAAGTTGACAAACCCAAATATATAATTATTGAAAATGTAATGTCCATGACCATGAGGGTGCACACATAACAAAGATGTAATGCATGCTAAGTTTGGGAACAGCCTATCATCACTTCATAGCAAGTATTGTCAGGGTAAAAAAGTACAATATATGCACAAATCATAACAAGAACATCTGATTCAATTATTCATATTATGAAACATCTATTTTTCCTAGCAGTGATATCAGGTATTAAAATATTGTAAATTATCCTATCAGAAACATATTTTTCGACATCATCACTGCCATCACTTTTGTGATACTGTTTGGATAGCTTCTTGCATACTGTCTTGATTACAGTATATATTTCAAAAGAGCAAATTACTTCACCTTTTTATTTTGATGTCACATTCCAAAGTTAGTTGTAATTTGAAGGAAATGATATCAAATTTTGAATGTCAAGATATCTGAACTATGATAACTACAGATAACACACACTTCATATTTATTTGTCCTTACACTTTGCATTCAAAATAGAGGCCATATGTGTCTATACTGTACACACTCCTTACTGTTGTACTCTCCTTGGTTACAGTGAACAGTCTCTGCAAACCACTGTCTGTAGCCTTGTTAGAGGACAGCAAAATGATGCTTCATTTCAAAACCTTTATATCTATTTGCTACATGCAAACAGTCATTTCATACAAAAATTCCTTAACATCGCTAAATGAACTTAAAATAAATTAAACAATCAACACTTTTTTTTTGCATCTCTAATACTTGATGTGACTTTGTTTAGCGATTGATGGTGAACAGTACGTCATGTACAATGCTAAAATAACACAGTTATTGACAAGAATTTGCTTCTGCTAGGATTATATAAAGATAAATGTACTCTGACTATATTTTGAGGTTATTGCTATTAAAAGAAGATTAATTTGTAGTTATATAAAAATGGCCTCACAGTCACAGTCCTTTACTGATATGTATATCATAATAATTAGGAATAGAAACATTAAACTGCTTGTGTATCTGTTAAATCTTGATAATCATAATAATTAGGAATAGAAACATTAAACTGCTTGTGTATCTGTTAAATCTTGATAATCATAATAATTAGGAATAGAAACATTAAACTGCTTGTGTATCTGTTAAATCTTGATAATCATAATAATTAGGAATAGAAACATTAAACTGCTTGTGTATCTGTTAAATCTTGATAATCATAATAATTAGGAATAGAAACATTAAACTGCTTGTGTATCTGTTAAATCTTGATAATCATAATAACTATTTCCATCACTGGTTCAAAGCATTAACATACTGATTTTGACAGTTTGTAGTAAAGAATGGTGACTTGAGATGAAATAATTAACTTACACATGTACTAGGAGAAAGGCTTTGGACTATGAAAGTAACAGGACTGGTGGCACTACGGATGACTTCTACGGCATGGTCATGGCTTGATGACCTTAAATCCTGGCCATTCACCTGTAATAAATTAAGTACTTTATAGTTCATACATTGGCAATGTTTTGCTTGTACATATAAGCAGGCACCTGATGTAAACTGAATGCATTATGGAAGGGTCAAATAGCAACTTGTGAGTCTTTGCATTGTTGATCCTACACACATTATAGAAATCATCAATTATGCAAACAATTACATCAATTGTGAATCACCAATGAATGTTCAAAATCATCTGAAAGTCTTAGAATACATTCCTAAAATATTAGCTAACATCAAAGATATGCAAATGCATATTTGAACTTAAAGCTACAACAAAAAGCTTTATAGATGTCAGTTTTCTGTAATTCATCTTATGTACATGATGTAGTAGCATAGTTGTTAGAGAAGAGGAGGACAACCATCAAAACAATAGTTACTGAGTGTATAGAAAGGTCATATCTGATAATATACAGACAGACACTTACAACTGATTTAATCTAGCCAAGAACAAAATGTTTACATAGATATTGTTAGATTTTTGGTTTCCAACTTTGTCTGTACATTTGCTACAACAGTGACAGACATTGTTGAAGTTACACTAAAACTTAGAGATAATATCAGTAGTAAACACCTGGGTGCACATAATACTTGACTTGTCTGGAAATACTAGTCCAGTGCTTTTTTGAATGATATGGCTGCTAAGTAGGTAGTAGTAGGTAATTCTACTTTGAACATGTACATTCTTTCATAGTTATAATATACAGGTATTTAATTTATACATGGACTCATTCAAACACAAAATTGATGAGCATATATCTCTGAAAAGAAAGCTAAGACTTAGTCAAGGACAATCAGACAACTCTTTGTATAAAGTTGTCTATTCATTCAGGCAAATGCATAGACTACTTATCAGTATCCACACACACACACACACACACACACACACACACACACACACACACACACACACACACACACACACACACACACACACACACACACACACACACACACACACACACACACACACACACACACACACACACACACACGTGTATACAAATTTGTCTTTTCTCACGAAACTAATTTCTGTTTCCGGAATGATACTCACCTAAATATTCTTACAATAGGATTTGCTTGCAATTCCCGATGCTTTTCCAATAAAACTTTATTAACCCACCTCCTCCTACAATTACTGCCCTCAACGTTTGAAGACCAGTTGCACTATGAAACACAATCTTAGTCCAGAAACCCAACTATACTAAGACAGTGGGGAAGGAGGGAAGGACTGTTAGGTCTACCTACATATTCTTACTATAGGATACAGAATTTGTCACCAGCTAGGTGGTGGGTGTCTCTGTATGACCTGTTAATGTGATATTCTGGCTAATGCTAAGTGGACCTAGAGTGGCTAGATCCTCAGGATGGTCAGACATATCCCACAGATATTAGCTAATAAACGAATTAGGAGATCTCCATGTGCCTGCTTGTAAAATGTCAGCCACAGGCACGCCTGATCTGAGGGTCCATGAGGAAGCAATAGCTCTTACTTCATGAGCTGTGACTCTGTGAGGAGATAAGTGATCCTGTTGGGATTCTACGTAAGCCCACTTGACAGTATCAACAATCCATTTAGAAATATCTGCTGGGGAGCAGTCATCTTTAACTGAAGGGGGAAACGGGATGAACAGCCGAGTCCTACCCTTCCTAAATGACTTAGATTGGTCTAAATACCAACAAAGTGCTCTCACTGAACATAGAATTCATTCTACTTTGTCTCGCCCAACAAAGTCATCCAATGACTTGATCATCATCGGATTAGGCACTGACCCCAAAACCTGGTTCTTGGCCAGAAATCCTGGTGCAGTATGCATTACTGCTGCTGTCCGAGAGAGATTAAAATGACCCTCACTAATACAGAGGGCATGGATTGCACTACGCCTTCTGCCAGATGCCAAGGCAACAAGAAAAACTGTTTTGAGAGTAAGTGCTTTCAGTGACACAGAACCCATGGGCTCGAAAGGGGGTTCCTGTAATGCTCATAAAACCAGTGGCAGACTCCACTGTGGAACTGTTTGTTTAGAGGGAGGACGCTTAAGAGGGAAGTGGCGAATCATGTTGGAGAGAATTTTGTCCTGTCCAAAATCGTCTCCTCCAATACTTTTAATGGTGGCTGCAATGGCTGACCGATATACTTTAATAGTATTGGGAGAGTACTTTTTTGTGACAAAAAGAAAAAGAAGGAAGTCAGCTAACTGCCTGTTAGTGACTTTGACAGGACTAATCTGTTTTCTGTCACACCAACTACAGAAGAATTGCCATTTCTCATTGTATGTAGCCAGTGTACTGGGTCTCTGAGGTCTGGCAATAATGGCTGCAGACTCTCTAGAAAAGCCTTTCTCCATGAGGGATTGTTCAACAACCAAAACACGTGAAGATGGAACATCTCTGGGCTCGGGTGAATGATGTTCCTGTCCTGTGTCATTAGATCCTCTCTCAGTGGGATTTTGAGAGGAGAAGCTATCAACAGATTGAGAATGGTTGGGAACCATGCTTTGGCGGGCCAAAGAGGTGCCACTAGAAAAATCATTGGCCCCTCTTCCTGGATTTTCCTGAGAACTCTGGGCAGCAAAATGACTGGTGGAAAGGCATATGTCATGATCCCCTCCCACTACATGGAGAGAGCATCCACCGCCATTGACCTCGGATCTGGTACTGGGGACACATACAGTGGTGGTTTCCTGTTCTTGTGTGTGGCAAAGAGATCCACTGATGGGTGACCCCAACAATGGAAAATCAGATTTACTACACTCTGTGGTAGTTCCCATTCGGTTTGTTGTATTTGACGCCGACAGGACAGTGCATCGGCTATCCCATTCAGCCTGCCTGGTAGGGACCAGAAACAGGTGGTTGAAAAACCCTGGTCCCTTGTTCTTTAGGTTGACTGTACGAATAGCAGCCTTTTCTAACAGACCTTGAATGGCCTCTCTTAAGACAAGAACCCGATCTGGTTGCCTTGGTAATGGGGTAACTATGACCTTCGTTGACAGTGGAGGCTGTGATTCAAAGTCTAGGATGTATCCATCTCTTACTGTATTTAGCATCCAACTGTCAGATGATATTGCGGACCAGTTTTGTGCATAGAAACAGAGTCGTCCCCCCACTGGACTTTGCTGTGCTGATGGGGGGACAGTGAGAGTGGGTTATTGGCTGTTTAGCCTCACTGGCACATGCTGCTAGCGCAGTGAGACGACCATCAAACAGACTGGTTGTGGTAATAGGAGCTAAACGAGCTTCCTGTTTCAACTCGGAAGACAATGAAACAGATTTGCGTTTCAAAAAGGCATCCCTCTCCATTAATTGGAGAGTTGTATACTCTCTGCAAGCAGACTCTGCTATGTGAGACAAACCCTTATCCACAATCTCAATAATTCGAGATACTTTAGGACTATTGAGATTTACAGCCTGAAGTTCTTTGAATAGAACAGCTAGGAACCAGTTCAGTGTTGACACAACGTTGTTGATGTGCAGAATCAGCCAACTTTTTAATGTGAGCTTTGTCTATATAGACAGCTCTGAACGATGATGGATCCTGATCCACTGCGTCCACATCACCATCCAGTGGGGTGTGTGAACATGCTGGTTGTGATGAATGAGTGCGGTATGCCTTACCCCCATAACGAAACCATGGATAGGCCTGTGAGAAACACGTTGAGAACTTAAAGGAGTGGCACCCCTGTGCTCGGATCAGATGTGGGTGCCCAAGCATGTGATAACTCTGGGTGGAGAACCGCTACAGCCTCTAAAACTGCCTGTCTAATGACTTCTGTATCAACAGAAGCAGGCTGATGATAAGCTGAACGACTTGCCAGTTCTGGCCGTTGGTGGCGCTCTACCCCCATGCCGGCTCTCGTCATAGTAAGCATGTCGACGATCCAAATCTATGCATCATTCATGGTCATAGTGACATCGGTAACGCCTTCTGTCACCTGACGGTGATGTCGATGATGAATGTCGGCGTCGATACCGTTTAGAACTTCTATAATAAGACAACCTAGAACTGGGTGACTCGGAACTGGAAGAACAATAATGCTTCCGTTTGTGTGACCTCTGACCTCGACGTGATTTCTTATGTCGAGAGAGAGATCTACCTCGCCTGCTTTTATAGCAATGAGGACTGTAATCAGATTGAGAAGAGGATGAGACCGTACTATCATGACTCTCACGTCTCCTCCGCCTAAACGGGGACGGAGAACGTGAACGTAAAACTGAACAATGCCGTGGTGAAAGATGCACAGACACTCATTCATCACCAGGCATTGAAGGTAATACGGCATTATTATTAGTATTACTAGGCGTATTACCTAACAATGGCTCTCAAAAAGTCTCCGTTCTCATGACATTTGAGCCACTACTTAGACTGGTAGACAAACAGGGGGCCGGTTCAATACCATTACCCTGACTACCAACACAGGCAGATCGTGTTGGACCAGTGTCAGAGTTGCAATTGCCTAATGGAGAGATGTTACGATCAGACTGGTTGTGAAGGTGCTGAGTTAACGAACCGCCATTCACTCCAGTTGATGTAGAGGTACTAGTTTCGCCCTGAAAAGGACGGTTTTGCACAGTCGGTGCAGTCTTACCTGTTGTTGAATCTGAAAGGGAAGACATAGCATGGCCTGCACCGGCTGGCGAAGTACTAGACAAAATGGACCTACCTTTGTGACGCGTCTCCTTACCTTGGCCATGATCAATGCTCTGACCGAGCTCGGCCCACAATAGCAGATCCCATGACATACACACAGTACACGGAGCATCGCGAGATCACTGCCGACAATTCTGGCAGACAGAGTGGTCATCACGATTTGCCATAGAATGGCCACAATCCCCTTTCTTCTTACCCTTAGGCATGATGATAGTGAGAAATCAATAAACGGTATATAAGCAAGGCGGGTAATAAAACCGCCAACACTACCACGATCTAGAAAACGAAAATCTTCACAGAAAAAGTGAAGAAAAATCAGCAAAAAGATTTACACAAAGGTTGCTAGGCAATATATTGTCAACAAAACTGCAAACCACAAGAATTCACTGGTCAGCAGGGGAAAAAACTGGGTTTCTGGTACACTAGATAACACTACGTGTTTCACACTGTGTTCCAAAAAAAGCAACCGGTCTTCAAACGTTGAGGGCAGTAATTGTAAGAGGAGGTGGGTTAATAAAGTTTTATTGGAAAAGCATCAGGAATTGCAAGCAAATCCTATTGTAAGAATATTTAGGTGAGTATCATTCCGGAAACAGAAAGTACAAACTAAACAAACACAAACACACACACACACACACACACACACACACAGACGTATATACAAATAGTACGAACAACACCCATACATACATACATACATACATACATACATACATACATATATACATACATACATACATACATACATATCAAATTCTTTTATTTCCAACTTACATGAAAATAGCATGTACAGGTAAAGTATTTACATAATTCCTTTACAGAATACACACACAATACCTTGCAGGAAATCATAGTGACTAGTGAACGAGTTTTTCTTGGTCACTTATGACAAACGTTCACGTGATATCTGGTTGTTATAGTACCTACATCTCAATCTCCAAATTTTGTAAGAACCTATTATTGAGCTTACACTACAATATTTGGTGATGGATTTGGAATTCCTTCTATTTAAACCAGCTTTGATCAAACCACTTGTGACTTTATGATGTACAATTCCGAGACTTCCAATGACATACATCCATACATACATACATACATACATACATACATACATACATTATACATACATACATACATACATACATACATACATACATACATACATACATACACACAATGTATAGAGTACAAACAGCTACACCCATGCATATATATATACACACAGACAGACAGACAGACACTAATTGCCATGATTATAGCACTAGTGAATCTTATCAGTTCAGTTGTGCTAACAAGTAAGAGATATTTACATAGACATGAACATACATAGATGTGTACATACATGTCAGCGATATGTACTTACAAACATATACAGACATATGAATATACAACAGAGAAATGTACATAGACATGTACAGACATAGACATGTACATACATAGATGTGTACATACAGAAATATATGATACAGAGATATGTACAGAGATATGTGCAAACAGAGATATGTACAAACAGAGATATGTACAAACAGAGATATGTAGAAACAGAGATATGCACAGAGATATGTACAAACAGAGATATGTGCATACATAGATATGTACAAACAGAGATATGTGCATACAGAGATATGTGCAAACAGAGATATGTACAGAGATATGTGCAAACAGAGATATGTACAAACAGAGATATGTGCAAACAGAGATATGTGCATACAGAGATATGTACAAACAGAGATATGTACAAACAGAGATATGTGCATACATAGATATGTACAAACAGAGATATGTGCATACAGAGATATGTGCAAACAGATATGTACAAACAGAGATATGTACAGAGATATGTACAAACAGAGATATGTACAAACAGAGATATGTACATAGATATGTACAAACAGAGATATGTGCATACAGAGATATGTACAAACAGAGATATGTACAGAGATATGTACAAACAGAGATATGTACAAACAGAGATATGTACAGACAGAGATATGTACAAACAGAGATATGTACAGAGATATGTGCAAACAGAGATATGTACAGAGGTATGTGCATACAGAGATATGTGCAAACAGAGATATGTATAAACAGAGATATGTGCATACAGAGATATGTGCAAACAGAGATATGTATAAACAGAGATATGTGCATACAGAGATATGTGCATAGAGAGATATGTACAAACAGAGATATGTGCAAACAGAGATATGTACAGAGATATGTACAAACAGAGATATGTGCATACAGAGATATGTGCAAACAGAGATATGTATAAACAGAGATATGTGCAAACAGAGATATGTGCATAGAGAGATATGTACAAACAGAGATATGTGCATAGAGAGATATGTACAGAGATATGTGCATAGAGAGATATGTACAGACAGAGATATGTACAAACAGAGATATGTGCATACAGAGATATGTACAGAGATATGTACAAACAGAGATATGTGCATACAGAGATATGTACAAACAGAGATATGTGCATAGAGAGATATGTACAGAGATATGTGCATAGAGAGATATGTACAAACAGAGATATGTACAAACAGAGATATGTGCATACAGAGATATGTACAAACAGAGATATGTGCATACAGAGATATGTACAAACAGAGATATGTGCATAGAGAGATATGTACAGAGATATGTGCATAGAGAGATATGTACAAACAGAGATATGTACAAACAGAGATATGTACAAACAGAGATATGTGCATACAGAGATATGTGCATAGAGAGATATGTACAAACAGAGATATGTGCATACAGAAATATGTGCAAACAGAGATATGTGCATGTGCAAATAGAGATATGATCAATTTATTACAAGTAAGCAATATACTTGTTTCTGTACATATGGAAAATAAACCATGGTCTTTTACTGGCACATCTGCAGAGTACAACAAAATTAAACTTACTTCAAGAATTCGGTCTCCTGTCTTCAGAGTGCCATTATTTCCTGCTGGACTGTCTTCAAGAACATGCTTAATGAAGATACCCTGAGCAATGCTTCCCTCACCAACCCTTCCTAAAAATGGAGATTAATTGAAGACAAATTGTACAACACTTAATACTGTAGTTAGTTTAGGCTTGTGTTCTTTATAGATAATTAGGAGAATGAACTCTTCATGACAGCAGCAGAGCAAATTGGAAAAGAGCTATGCTCAATCAGTGAGAAATGAAGTCTGGCAGACACACTATCCCTGGTGTGAGGTTGCCATGCCAATGGATGTTGGTAGCTATGGAAACTGAGTAGACTGAGATGAGTTGGAAAGGGAATGGGGTAGTTGTAAAATGACTACTGATAAAGCATATGTTTATCAGTACACGTGTTACATGTATGTCTGCTCTGAATAGCTGATATGTGTATACAGCTGAAGATTATCTCTGAGTATGTACAAGCACTCTAGTTGAAAATTTACATAAACAAGTAGAATGTTCGTACATATAGTCAAATTATCGTTATTATTGTAACTGTGTATTTTTTACTTCAAACTCTTAGTATTCACAGAACTTTAATAGACAACACAATCCCACTCAACTACTTTTACTTCTAAATGTATGTGACTAATGTCAGTCAGAACATAAAGGCCAGGGTCAAATGTAAATAATGATACTATGACAAATAGGTCTTACCTGATAAAATACAGATAGATAATTTAATTCAGTGCATGTGTCTTTTTTATTCTTGAACTACCATACACATAGTTGATTTTTACAAATATGGCCACCATTCAATGAACAGTATTAACTACTGTACACATAGTTGATTTTTACAAATATGGCCACCATTCAATGAGCAATATTAACTACCGTAAACATAGTTGATTATTACAAATATGGCCACCATTCAATGAACAGTATTAACCACCGTACACATAGTTGATTATTACAAATATGGCCACCATTCAATGAACAGTATTAACCACCGTACACATAGTTGATTATTACAAATATGGCCACCATTCAATGAACAGTATTAACTACCGTACACAAAGTTGATTATTACAAATATGGCCACCATTCAATGAGCAGTATTAACTACCGTAAACATAGTTGATTATTACAAATATGGCCACCATTCAATGAACAGTATTAACTACTGTACACATAGTTGATTTTTACAAATATGGCCACCATTCAATGAGCAATATTAACTACCGTAAACATAGTTGATTATTACAAATATGGCCACCATTCAATGAACAGTATTAACCACCGTACACATAGTTGATTATTACAAATATGGCCACCATTCAATGAACAGTATTAACCACCGTACACATAGTTGATTATTACAAATATGGCCACCATTCAATGAACAGTATTAACTACCGTACACAAAGTTGATTATTACAAATATGGCCACCATTCAATGAGCAGTATTAACTACCGTACACATAGTTGATTTTTACAAATATGGCCACCATTCAATGAGCAATATTAACTACCGTAAACATAGTTGATTATTACAAATATGGCCACCATTCAATGAACAGTATTAACTACCGTACACATAGTTGATTATTACAAATATGGCCACCATTCAATGAACAGTATTAACCACTGTACACATAGTTGATTATTACAAATATAGCCACCATTCAATGAACAGTATTAACTACCGTACATATAGTTGATTATTACAAATATGGCCACCATTCAATGAGCAGTATTAACTACCGTACACATAGTTGATTATTACAAATATGGCCACCATTCAATGAACAGTATTAACTACCGTAAACATAGTTGATTTTTACAAATATGGCCACCATTCAATGAGCAGTATTAACTACCGTACACATAGTTGATTTTTACAAATATGGCCACCATTCAATGAACAGTATTAACTACCGTACACATAGTTGATTATTACAAATATGGCCACCATTCAATGAACAGTATTAACTACCGTACACAAAGTTGATTTTTACAAATATGGCCACCATGCAATGAACAGTATTAACTACCATGCACACAGTTGATTATTACAAATATGGCCACCATTCAATGAGCAGTATTAACTACAGTACACATAGTTGATTATTACAAATATAGCCACCATTCAATGAGCAGTATTAACTACCGTACACATAGTTGATTATTACAAATATGGCCACCATTCAATGAACAGTATTAACTACCGTACACATAGTTGATTATTACAAATATGGCCACCATTCAATGAACAGTATTAACTACCGTACACATAGTTGATTATTACAAATATGGCCACCATTCAATGAACAGTATTAACTACAGTACACATAGTTGATTTTTACAAATATGGCCACCATTCAATGAACAGTATTAACTACCGTACACATAGTTGATTATTACAAATATGGCCACCAAGCAATGAACAGTATTAACTACCGTACACATAGTTGATTTTTACAAATATGGCCACCATTCAATGAGCAGTATAAACTACCGTACACATAGTTGATTATTACAAATATGGCCACCATTCAATGAGCAATATTAACTACCGTACACATAGTTGATTTTTACAAATATGGCCACCATTCAATGAACAGTATTAACTACCGTACACATAGTTGATTTTTACAAATATGGCCACCATTCAATGAACAGTATTAACTACCGTACACATAGTTGATTTTTACAAATATGGCCACCATTCAATGAGCAGTATTAACTACCGTACACATAGTTGATTTTTACAAATATGGCCACCAAGCAATGAGCAATATTAACTACCATACACATAGTTGATTTTTTATAAATATGGCCACCATTCAATGAGCAATATTAACTACCATACACATAGTTGACTATTACAAATATGGCCACCATTCAATGAGCAGTATTAACTACAGTACACATAGTTGATTTTTACATTCAATGAACAGTATTATAACTACCATACACATAGTTGATTATTACAAATATGGCCACTATTCAATGAACAGTATTAACTACCGTACACATAGTTGATTTTTACAAATATGGCCACCAAGCAATGAGCAATATTAACTACCATACACATAGTTGATTTTTTATAAATATGGCCACCATTCAATGAGCAGTATTAACTACCGTACACACAGTTGATTTTTACAAATATGGCCACCATTCAATGAACAGTATTAACTACCGTACACATAGTTGATTTTTACAAATATGGCCACCATTCAATGAGCAATATTAACGACCGTACACATAGTTGATTATTACAAATATGGCCACCATTCAATGAACAGTATTAACTACAGTACACATAGTTGATTTTCACATTCAATGAACAGTATTATAACTACCATACACATAGTTGATTTTTACAAATATGGCAACCATTCAATGAGCAGTATTAACTACCGCACACATAGTAGATTTTTACAAATATGGCCACCATTCAATGAGCAGTATTAACTACCGTACACAAAGTTGATTTTTACAAATATGGCAACCATTCAATGAGCAGTATTAACTACCGTACACAAAGTTGATTTTTACAAATATGGCCACCATTCAATGAACAATATTAACTACCGTACACAAAGTTGATTTTTACAAATATGGCAACCATTCAATGAGCAGTATTAACTACCGTACACAAAGTTGATTTTTACAAATATGGCCACCATTCAATGAGCAGTATTAACTACCGTACACATAGTTGATTTTTACAAATATGGCCACCATTCAATGAGCAATATTAACTACCGTACACATAGTTGATTTTTACAAATATGGCCACCATTCAATGAGCAATATTAACTACCGTACACATAGTTGATTTTTACAAATATGGCCACCATTCAATAAGCAGTATTGACTACAGTACACATAGTTGATTATAACAAATATGGCCACCATTCAATGAGCAGTATTAACTACAGTACACATAGTTGATTTTTACAAATATGGCCACCATTCAATGAGCAATATTAACTACCGTACACAAAGTTGATTTTTACAAATATGGCCACCATTCAATGAGCAGTATTAACTACCGTATACATAGTTGATTTTTACAAATATAGCCACCATTCAATGAGCAGTATTAACTACCGTACACATAGTTGATTATTACAAATATGGCCACCATTCAATGAACAGTATTAACTACAGTACACATAGTTGATTATTATAAATATGGCAACCACTCAATGAGCAGTATTAACTACCGTACACAAAGTTGATTTTTACAAATATGGCCAAAATTCAATGAACAGTATTAACTACAGTACACATAGTTGATTATTATAAATATGGCCAGCATTCAATGAGCAGTATTAACTACCGTACACATAGTTGATTTTTACAAATATGGCCACCATTCAATGAACAGTATTAACTACAGTACACATAGTTGATTTTTATAAATATGGCAACCATTCAATGAGCAGTATTAACTACCGTACACAAAGTTGATTTTTACAAATATGGCAACCATTCAATGAGCAGTATTAACTACCGTACACAAAGTTGATTTTTACAAATATGGCCACCATTCAATGAGCAGTATTAACTACCGTACACATAGTTGATTTTTACAAATATGGCCACCATTCAATGAGCAATATTAACTACCGTACACATAGTTGATTTTTACAAATATGGCCACCATTCAATGAGCAATATTAACTACCGTACACATAGTTGATTTTTACAAATATGGCCACCATTCAATAAGCAGTATTGACTACAGTACACATAGTTGATTATAACAAATATGGCCACCATTCAATGAGCAGTATTAACTACAGTACACATAGTTGATTTTTACAAATATGGCCACCATTCAATGAGCAATATTAACTACCGTACACAAAGTTGATTTTTACAAATATGGCCACCATTCAATGAGCAGTATTAACTACCGTATACATAGTTGATTTTTACAAATATAGCCACCATTCAATGAGCAGTATTAACTACCGTACACATAGTTGATTATTACAAATATGGCCACCATTCAATGAACAGTATTAACTACAGTACACATAGTTGATTATTATAAATATGGCAACCACTCAATGAGCAGTATTAACTACCGTACACAAAGTTGATTTTTACAAATATGGCCAAAATTCAATGAACAGTATTAACTACAGTACACATAGTTGATTATTATAAATATGGCCAGCATTCAATGAGCAGTATTAACTACCGTACACATAGTTGATTTTTACAAATATGGCCACCATTCAATGAACAGTATTAACTACAGTACACATAGTTGATTTTTATAAATATGGCAACCATTCAATGAGCAGTATTAACTACCGTACACAAAGTTGATTTTTACAAATATGGCAACCATTCAATGAGCAGTATTAACTACAGTACACATAGTTGATTTTTACATTCAATGAACAGTATTATAACTACCATACACATAGTTGATTATTACAAATATGGCCACCATGCAATGAACAGTATTAACTACCGTACACATAGTTGATTTTTACAAATATGGCCACCATTCAATGAGCAGTATTAACTACCGTACACATAGTTGATTTTTACAAATATGGCCACCATTCAATGAGCAGTATTAACTACCATACACATAGTTGATTTTTACAAATATGGCCACCATTCAATGAACAGTATTAACTACCATACACATAGTTGATTTTTACAAATATGGCCACCATTCAATGAGCAGTATAAACTACCGTACACATAGTTGATTATTACAAATATGGCCACCATTCAATGAGCAATATTAACTACCGTACACATAGTTGATTTTTACAAATATGGCCACCATTCAATGAACAGTATTAACTACCGTACACATAGTTGATTTTTACAAATATGGCCACCATTCAATGAGCAGTATTAACTACCGTACACATAGTTGATTTTTACAAATATGGCCACCAAGCAATGAGCAATATTAACTACCATACACATAGTTGATTTTTTATAAATATGGCCACCATTCAATGAGCAATATTAACTACCATACACATAGTTGACTATTACAAATATGGCCACCATTCAATGAGCAGTATTAACTACAGTACACATAGTTGATTTTTACATTCAATGAACAGTATTATAACTACCATACACATAGTTGATTATTACAAATATGGCCACCATTCAATGAACAGTATTAACTACCGTACACATAGTTGATTTTTACAAATATGGCCACCAAGCAATGAGCAATATTAACTACCATACACATAGTTGATTTTTTATAAATATGGCCACCATTCAATGAGCAGTATTAACTACCGTACACACAGTTGATTTTTACAAATATGGCCACCATTCAATGAACAGTATTAACTACCGTACACATAGTTGATTTTTACAAATATGGCCACCATTCAATGAGCAATATTAACGACCGTACACATAGTTGATTATTACAAATATGGCCACCATTCAATGAACAGTATTAACTACAGTACACATAGTTGATTTTCACATTCAATGAACAGTATTATAACTACCATACACATAGTTGATTTTTACAAATATGGCAACCATTCAATGAGCAGTATTAACTACCGCACACATAGTAGATTTTTACAAATATGGCCACCATTCAATGAGCAGTATTAACTACCGTACACAAAGTTGATTTTTACAAATATGGCAACCATTCAATGAGCAGTATTAACTACCGTACACAAAGTTGATTTTTACAAATATGGCCACCATTCAATGAACAATATTAACTACCGTACACAAAGTTGATTTTTACAAATATGGCAACCATTCAATGAGCAGTATTAACTACCGTACACAAAGTTGATTTTTACAAATATGGCCACCATTCAATGAGCAGTATTAACTACCGTACACATAGTTGATTTTTACAAATATGGCCACCATTCAATGAGCAATATTAACTACCGTACACATAGTTGATTTTTACAAATATGGCCACCATTCAATGAGCAATATTAACTACCGTACACAAAGTTGATTTTTACAAATATGGCCACCATTCAATAAGCAGTATTGACTACAGTACACATAGTTGATTATAACAAATATGGCCACCATTCAATGAGCAGTATTAACTACAGTACACATAGTTGATTTTTACAAATATGGCCACCATTCAATGAGCAATATTAACTACCGTACACAAAGTTGATTTTTACAAATATGGCCACCATTCAATGAGCAGTATTAACTACCGTACACATAGTTGATATTTACAAATATAGCCACCATTCAATGAGCAGTATTAACTACCGTACACATAGTTGATTATTACAAATATGGCCACCATTCAATGAACAGTATTAACTACAGTACACATAGTTAATTATTATAAATATGGCAACCACTCAATGAGCAGTATTAACTACCGTACACAAAGTTGATTTTTACAAATATGGCCAAAATTCAATGAACAGTATTAACTACAGTACACATAGTTGATTATTATAAATATGGCCAGCATTCAATGAGCAGTATTAACTACCGTACACATAGTTGATTTTTACAAATATGGCCACCATTCAATGAACAGTATTAACTACAGTACACATAGTTGATTTTTATAAATATGGCAACCATTCAATGAGCAGTATTAACTACCGTACACAAAGTTGATTTTTACAAATATGGCAACCATTCAATGAGCAGTATTAACTACAGTACACATAGTTGATTTTTACATTCAATGAACAGTATTATAACTACCATACACATAGTTGATTATTACAAATATGGCCACCATGCAATGAACAGTATTAACTACCGTACACATAGTTGATTTTTACAAATATGGCCACCATTCAATGAGCAGTATTAACTACCGTACACATAGTTGATTTTTACAAATATGGCCACCATTCAATGAGCAGTATTAACTACCATACACATAGTTGATTTTTACAAATATGGCCACCATTCAATGAACAGTATTAACTACCATACACATAGTTGATTTTTACAAATATGGCCACCATTCAATGAGCAGTATTAACTACCGTACACATAGTTGATTTTTACAAATATGGCCACCATTCAATGAGCAATATTAACGACCGTACACATAGTTGATTATTACAAATATGGCCACCATTCAATGAACAGTATTAACTACAGTACACATAGTTGATTTTCACATTCAATGAACAGTATTATAACTACCATACACATAGTTGATTTTTACAAATATGGCAACCATTCAATGAGCAGTATTAACTACCGCACACATAGTAGATTTTTACAAATATGGCCACCATTCAATGAGCAGTATTAACTACCGTACACAAAGTTGATTTTTACAAATATGGCAACCATTCAATGAGCAGTATTAACTACCGTACACAAAGTTGATTTTTACAAATATGGCCACCATTCAATGAACAATATTAACTACCGTACACAAAGTTGATTTTTACAAATATGGCAACCATTCAATGAGCAGTATTAACTACCGTACACAAAGTTGATTTTTACAAATATGGCCACCATTCAATGAGCAGTATTAACTACCGTACACATAGTTGATTTTTACAAATATGGCCACCATTCAATGAGCAATATTAACTACCGTACACATAGTTGATTTTTACAAATATGGCCACCATTCAATGAGCAATATTAACTACCGTACACATAGTTGATTTTTACAAATATGGCCACCATTCAATAAGCAGTATTGACTACAGTACACATAGTTGATTATAACAAATATGGCCACCATTCAATGAGCAGTATTAACTACAGTACACAAAGTTGATTTTTACAAATATGGCCACCATTCAATGAGCAGTATTAACTACCGTACACATAGTTGATATTTACAAATATAGCCACCATTCAATGAGCAGTATTAACTACCGTACACATAGTTGATTATTACAAATATGGCCACCATTCAATGAACAGTATTAACTACAGTACACATAGTTAATTATTATAAATATGGCAACCACTCAATGAGCAGTATTAACTACCGTACACAAAGTTGATTTTTACAAATATGGCCAAAATTCAATGAACAGTATTAACTACAGTACACATAGTTGATTATTATAAATATGGCCAGCATTCAATGAGCAGTATTAACTACCGTACACATAGTTGATTTTTACAAATATGGCCACCATTCAATGAACAGTATTAACTACAGTACACATAGTTGATTTTTATAAATATGGCAACCATTCAATGAGCAGTATTAACTACCGTACACAAAGTTGATTTTTACAAATATGGCAACCATTCAATGAGCAGTATTAACTACAGTACACATAGTTGATTTTTACATTCAATGAACAGTATTATAACTACCATACACATAGTTGATTATTACAAATATGGCCACCATGCAATGAACAGTATTAACTACCGTACACATAGTTGATTTTTACAAATATGGCCACCATTCAATGAGCAGTATTAACTACCGTACACATAGTTGATTTTTACAAATATGGCCACCATTCAATGAGCAGTATTAACTACCATACACATAGTTGATTTTTACAAATATGGTCACCATTCAATGAACAGTATTAACTACCATACACATAGTTGATTTTTACAAATATGGCCACCATTCAATGAGCAGTATTAACTACCGTACACATAGTTGATTTTTACAAATATGGCCACCATTCAATGAGCAGTATTAACTACTGTACACATAGTTGATTTTTACAAATATGGCCAACATTCAATGAACAGTATTAACTACCGCACACATAGTTGATTATTACAAATATGGCCACCATTCAATGAGCAGTATTAACTACTGTACACATAGTTGATTTTTACAAATATGGCCACCATTCAATGAGCCGTATTAACTACCGTACACATAGTTGATTTTCACATTCAATGAACAGTATTAACTACCATACACATAGTTGATTATTACAAATATGGCCACCATTCAATGAACAGTATTAACTACCATACACATAGTTGATTATTACAAATATGGCCACCATTCAATGAGCAGTATTAACTACCGTACACATAGTTGATTTTTACAAATATGGCCACCATTCAATGAACAGTATTAACTACCATACACATAGTTGATTATTACAAATATGGCCACCATTCAATGAGCAGTATTAACTACCGTACACATAGTTGATTATAACAAATATGGCCACCATTCAATGAACAGTATTAACTACCATACACATAGTTGATTATAACAAATATGGCCACCATTCAATGAGCAGTATTAACTACCGTACATATAATTGATTTTTTTACAAATATGGCCACCATTCAATGAGCAGTATTAACTACCGTACATATAGTTGATTATTACAAATATGGCCACCATTCAATGAGCAGTATTAACTACCGTACATATAATTGATTTTTTTACAAATATGGCCACCATTCAATGAACAGTATTATAACTACCGTACACATAGTTGATTTTTACAAATATGGCCACCATTCAATGAGCAGTATTAACTACCGTACACATAGTTGATTATAACAAATATGGCCACCATTCAATGAGCAGTATTAACTACCGTACACATAGTTGATTATTACAAATATAGCCACCATTCAATGAACAGTATTAACTACCGTACACAAAGTTGATTTTTACAAATATGGCAACCATTTAATGAGCAGTATTAACTACCGTACACAAAGTTGATTTTTACAAATATGGCCACCATTCAATGAGCAGTATTAACTACCGTACACAAAGTTGATTTTTACAAATATAGCCACCATTCAATGAACAGTATTAACTACCGTACACATAGTTGATTTTTACAAATATGGCCACCATTCAATGAACAGTATTAACTACCGTACACAAAGTTGATTTTTACAAATATGGCCACCATTCAATGAGCAGTATTAACTACCGTACACAAAGTTAATTTTTACAAATATGGCAACCATTCAATGAGCAGTATTAACTACATTACACATAGTTGATTTTTACATTCAATGAACAGTATTATAACTACCATACACATAGTTGATTATTACAAATATGGCCACCATTCAATGAACAGTATTAACTACCGTACACATAGTTGATTATTACAAATATGGCCACCATTCAATGAGCAGTATTAACTACCGTACACATAGTTGATTTTTACAAATATGGCCACCATTCAATGAGCAGTATTAACTACCGTACATATAATTGATTTTTTTACAAATATGGCCACCATTCAATGAACAGTATTATAACTACCGTACACATAGTTGATTTTTACAAATATGGCCACCATTCAATGAGCAGTATTAACTACCGTACACATAGTTGATTATAACAAATATGGCCACCATTCAATGAGCAGTATTAACTACCGTACACAAAGTTGATTTTTACAAATATAGCCACCATTCAATGAGCAGTATTAACTACCGTACACATAGTTGATTTTTACAAATATGGCCACCATTCAATGAACAGTATTAACTACAGTACACATAGTTGATTTTTACAAATATGGCCACCATTCAATGAACAGTATTAACTACAGTACACATAGTTGATTTTTACAAATATGGCCACCATTCAATGAACAGTATTAACTACAGTACACATAGTTGATTTTTACAAATATGGCAACCATTCAATGAGCAGTATTAACTACTGTACACATAGTTGATTTTTACAAATATGGCCACCATTCAATGAACAGTATTAACTACCGCACACATAGTTGATTATTACAAATATGGCCACCATTCAATGAGCAGTATTAACTACTGTACACATAGTTGATTTTTACAAATATGGCCACCATTCAATGAGCCGTATTAACTACCGTACACATAGTTGATTATTACAAATATGGCCACCATTCAATGAGCAGTATTAACTACCATACACATAGTTGATTTTTACAAATATGGCCACCATTCAATGAGCAGTATTAACTACCATACACATAGTTGATTTTCACATTCAATGAACAGTATTAACTACCGTACACATAGTTGATTTTTACAAATATGGCCACCATTCATTGAGCAGTATTAACTACCATACACATAGATGATTATAACAAATATGGCCACCATTCAATGAGCAGTATTAACTACCGTACACATAGTTCATTATTACAAATAATGATCTAGTAAGTGGGCAAATTCTAACTTTGATCTAGTAAGTGGGCAAAATCTAACTTTGATTTAGTAAGTGGGCAAATTCTAACTTTGATCTAGTAAGTGGCAAAATCTAACTTTGATCTAGTAAGTGGGCAAATTCTAACTTTGATCTAGTAAGTGGGCAAATTCTAACTTTGATCTGGTAAGTGGGCAAATTCTAACTTTGATCTAGTAAGTGGGCAAAATCTAACTTTGATCTAGTAAGTGGGCAAATTCTAACTTTGATCTAGTAAGTGGGCAAATTCTAACTTTGATTTAGTAAGTGGGCAAATTCTAACTTTGATCTAGTAAGTGGGCAAAATCTAACTTTGATCTAGTAAGTGGGCAAAATCTAACTTTGATCTAGTAAGTGGGCAAAATCTAACTTTGATCTAATAAGTGGGCAAATTCTAACTTTGATCTAGTAAGTGGGCAAAATCTAACTTTGATCTAGTAAGTGGGCAAATTCTAACTTTGATCTAGTAAGTGGACAAATTCTAACTTTTTTGCATCAGATCTGGTCACCATTCAGCTATTATCGTGAAGGTCACAAAACAATGTGACGTGCATATGCTAACATTTGTTTTGGGTTTGTTGAAATAGGTCTATGTATGATAATAGATGGGACCAAACAGAGTACTTCCCTCCAGGCTTCGTCCATTGGGATCAATAACCATAGTGGTGAAAGTATTTTTACATATTTACCAGAAATTACTTGCACTGGTGCATGAGCATACTGGTGGTATTTACACTGAAGTGCAATACCAAAAACATTGCATACCTGCATGCCAATGATATGCAAATGAAGATGCAATCATTAGTTCTGTTCTACCCAAAAGTGTGTGATCGCACTACTAAACCAATACCTGTGTACACCATCGTGATGAAGTATTTGTGGTTCCCAAGTCAACATCACTGATACACTTCTCTACAAAACATATCTCCCATCATCATTGGCTTATTGCTTCAAAAGAAATATATCTTCATTCTACAAATGCTAAAAATGGCGCCAATGGTGTTCTAGCACAACTAACCTCCAACAATACTGATTCCTAAACTTCTGTTAGGTTCTCTTAATAACTCCACACTTCTTACAGGATCCCATCTGACTGACATTATAGCTGGGCTTCCATCTGAATGTAATGTCTTTATCTTTGGTTTCTTTGGCACTGGAGGAGGTGTCTGTGAACTTCTCCCAGTTGCCATGGTAATATCTTGTGTTGGAGTAACTTCTAGAGGTTGTTGTAATCCATAGTCATCATCAGGGAATTCTGTCACCTCAGACCTACAATCAATACAAATCTTTGTCAAAGACACAAACTCCTCAAATGTATTACTTCTATATTGTACAGTGTATGTCACATACTTTATAAGAACTGGTAGTCAAAGACACAAACTCCTCAAATGTATTACTTCTATATTGTACAGTGTATGTCACATACTTTATAAGAACTGGTAGTCAAAGACACAAACTCCTCAAATGTATTACTTCTACAAACTTTTGATACCAGAGATACCAGGCAAAATGTGTTTTTCTATCACAAATATGGCCGCCATTTTGCTATAGTAAGTCTATAGAGGTCAAAGTCATTAAATTAAGTGACATGCGTATACCCCATAGTCAAACCCAAGTCTTGATTAAAACTAGTATACATTTGCAAGCAAAAGCGTAGTTCCAGGGCACAGTAAGGTAAGAACAAGCATGAAGGCTCTGTCTGAGTTAGCATCTAAGAAAAATAAGGAAAAGTCATCGAGGACTCTGATACCTCCGTCAGAGAGATACATGCTACATGCAACACCATGTACCAACAACAAGCACATAGTAAAAGCATGATTTTGATTAGACAGTTTTGTAAAAATAAACATGTCTTCTGTCAATTTAGTTAGTTTTTGGTAGTCATGTCTTTGCTGACATGACGTACATGCCACTGTCCACATATACATGTACGTATCTCGGCCTCTCTGTAAATTGCTGTTGACATTCATTTCACTCAGAACAACACGATAAAAACATCTTGAATTGTTCACGATAGTTTAAATAATATTGATGTCGACAGACGTCATTGACAAACAAATTTGTCACTATACAAAAACTAGACTCGATTGGTATATTGCTACCACGTAGTAGTCAAGTACGCTCAATTTCGGAGCAAGTCGCTGTACCCGAAGGACCGGCCAAATCGGCCGGGAGGAGTAAGTTTACACGTGGAAGCACATGTCGTGTGATTGTATGTAGGCGAGTCTATGCCAATTGGTTTTGGTAAATACAAATGGATTTCGTAAATAGGACAAATTTAATATTGATCATCAAAGAGCTTTAACCGTTCATCGGTTCAAGGGGTGTGGATTATTGATCATTGAACGATCTTGAACACAAGAAATCGCGTACTTGTACAGTGCAAGGTCACCGGAAGTACCGTACTTTCTGTACATGTAGTTTTGACTTGCACTTGTGAATTTAGTTTGCAGTCAATTTACCTAATACTGTTAACAAGCGACCTATCGGTCAGAATAGCTCCGCTGTTTGTTTTTTTAATTTAATTTTTTATTTTGGTGACATGTAGAAGTGGTTCAGGTCTTCAGCTCTTCACTATGCAGTTTTGTTTTAGCGATGCAATAAAGTGGTTAGTGGTTTCATATGATGTCTCACTATAAAACACATTTTACACAGAAGTTGGTAATGTATTGTACTTTTATACCATAGTCACCATTTTATAACAAAAATCTACTGTTATGAAAAATTGCACAAAATCTCAGAAAAAAATGACTGGGAAAAGCACACAAGAAAAAGAAAAAATGAGGATTTTGAGGTTGGCTATAAATAATTCCAGTGTCTTACAGCTGTAACCCTGGAAAATTTTAATGATGAATGAAATAAACTAGGGATCTAAAATAATTTTGAGGCAATTTGAATTTCAATTTTCTAACAAATTTACAAAGTCAACAACATTCAACTTGTACTAGTTGTGGTAGATATATATAGGGAAGAAATGTATTAATCGCCATCTTAGTTTCCGTACGGCGACAATCTCAAGTACCCGGAAGAGAGTCATTCTCGATCTCAGCCATACGTTACAGTTAACACTCGTTCATGTTCGGTTACCTTTCACAAAGAAAACACAACGAAATGGTTGAAATGATCTTTTTTTTATTTCTTTTCATCACAACAACAAAATCTGCCTGATCAAAAGTGTTGTAAACTAAACCAGAAAGAATTATCGGACTGGCTAAACTTCCCGATGAACTGGAGTAAGGTCCTACTACTTCCAAGTAAGCCTCGATAGTACTATAGTATGTGAGAAAATCGTCTCAAACTAGCGATACAACTTTCAAAATATAACTTGACATGTCTTCATTTGTTAGAGTTATACAATTCAAGACGGGTTTTCACTCGAAAACAACAATTCTGTGAATAATGACACTCTGAACGCAGCGATGTTACCACTGTAACGTATGGCTGACAACGACTTGCTTCCGGGTTAGTCCCTCGTGCATCCGGGTACCTGGGATTGTCGCCGTACGGAAACTAAGAAAGATGGCGATTAATACAGACTTGTGACCGGCTTCTGTCAGCAGACTCTGCCATTTTTTTTCATCATTCCATTGTATTTAAACCTTGTACTTGACATTTCGCAATATTTATAATTCTCAACAAAATACCTCAACATGCCTCACTTCGCTCGTACTCAAAGCAGCCCCGCGCGTAGTCCTGCTTGCGCATACGGAGGAATTCGGGACTCAATTCTGACAATTGTCCCTCCCCCTCCGGTGTTAGAGTCAAGTCAGTAATACAGACTCGTGTACCCGAGGACTACCCCGCGCGGTATGATCACTGACACTGATGACATGATGAGAGAGAACCTTTTCGGATTTACATGTAAAACGGGGAAAGATACGCAAAACATAATGCAAAGTCTGAAGCCAAATTAAAGTTGTAATTATTTTAATTATTTTTACTTGCCAAATATTTGCATTTTGGAAAGGCAAGACACGTTCATGTCGTTTAACTTTACATGTGAACTGTCGGCCATAACTTCAACCGCATGCCTGGCATGCCCTTCCTTACGCAAGTTGTCTGAATTCTGGTTCACTGTCATTCCAAATTGCACGACAATATAGAATTAACCACAAGTTACATGTTATCTGAAAACATCACACTTTTATAGTGGGTCTGAAGTGTGATTTTAGTGAGTACCAAGAACGTCCTGTGTTGATACTCAAGATACTTGCTGTGGAAAATCGCTCGGTCGAATGAGGTCACCTTCAGCTTCTGGTCGAATCAGGATAGAGTATGCAAATGAGGATGTTGCGGACTGGCTGATTATGTAGAAGGGTGCAGAATTGGATTTGAAGTTTACAACCCTGTTTCGAACAAACTCTTGTCATTTGGGCGCCCAATGCGTAGAATTATGACTATAGCACATATTACATTGCTTGTTTGACGTCAATAGTGTCTTTTGAAAAGTGGCAGTTTACTTAAAGTCTCGTCGGCTGATTTCCAATATGGCGTCGGTCATTATGCTCATTAACATATTCATTTTTTTTTCAAATTACAAAAAAAAAATCATAAAAAATAAAAATGAGGATGTGCTGACTTGAAATTAACAAATCTGAGTAAGCTACCCCCTGCGCATCAACACGCCAGATATCAAAGCAATCTAATAAGAGGTTTTCAAGGAGTTGATGAAAATGACATTTTATGAAAAAAAATCATAAAAAATTGAAAATGGCACAGATCAACTTGGCATGAACAAATCTGAATAGCCTCCCACCAGGGAACGTGCACACCAAATATCTAAGAATTCTGACTGTCACTTTCGGAGAAAATAATGAAAATATAAAAGTTTGACGGACACCTATGATTCACTCTACTCTCTATACCTCAATACCCACCTATACCTAAAGCTACGCTTTCAGCTTTCGCTGACAGCGGAGCTAAAAACTGAGTAATGTGTCCCACATGATGATATATTTTGCTGTCCGTTAAAAACAATTTTCGCGTTTTCAAATTTCTGTTACGATCAAAGCAACAAAAATATGAATCATTGAAATTTGAATGCGTAAACACGTAACCTTTGGACTCAGCATTTAAACATGACCCCTCAACTCCACAACTTTTAGTACAGTACCACCTCCAACACGATATTGTCAGCTATCAATTTTTTAGCCTACGCAAATAGCAACGGAGGTAGGGGTACCACACGGCTCACGTTTGCCACAATGCATGCTGGGAAACCCGGAAGAAAACTGCGTAGGGACCCCCTATAGAGTTGTAAACCGGAAGTGGATAGAAAGTAAGAAACATTGGTAAACCAATAGTTCCAGGTCTCCCTTACAGGGCGCCCTGGAACTAATTATCACTTGAAACGACTGATTCAAAAAACTATGAAGCTAACCCAAATTTGACATTGAAGAATTTCAAGGTTAAAGGTCAATGTCATAAAAGAAAGCTCATATTTGATCATATGGGTGTATGCATTTGATTGGAGCCAAAATGTATCACACCTTCAAAGTTATGATGCATGTTGTGAAATTTAAAAACAAATATGGCCTCAATTCAGCTCACCTGACAGCAGTGCTGACAAGACAACAGACAACCCACCTGACAGTAGTGCTGATGACAATATACAATCCACCTGACAGTAGTGCTGATGACAACAGACAACCCACCTGACAGTAGTGCTGATGACAACATACAATCCACCTGACAGCAGTGCTGACAAGACAACAGACAACCCACCTGACAGTAGTGCTGATGACAATATACAATCCACCTGACAGTAGTGCTGATGACAACAGACAACCCACCTGACAGTAGTGCTGATGACAACATACAATCCACCTGACAGCAGTGCTGACAAGACAACAGACAACCCACCTGACAGTAGTGCTGATGACAATATACAATCCACCTGACAGTAGTGCTGATGACAACAGACAACCCACCTGACAGTAGTGCTGATGACAACAGACAACCCACCTGACAACAATGCTGACAAGGCAACCCACCTGACAGTAGTGCTGATGACAATGGACAACCCACCTGACAGTAGTGCTGATGACAATGGACAACCCACCTGACAGTAGTGCTGATGACAATGGACAACCCACCTGACAGTAGTACTGATGACAACAGACAACCCACCTGACAGTAGTGCTGATGACAACAGACAACCCACCTGACAGTAGTGCTGATGACAACAGACAACCCACCTGACAGCAATGCTGACAAGGCAACCCACCTGACAGTAGTGCTGATGACAATGGACAACCCACCGGACAGTAGTGCTGATGACAACAGACAACCCACCTGACAGCAATGCTGACAAGGCAACCCACCGGACAGTAGTGCTGATGACAATGGACAACCCACCGGACAGTAGTGCTGATGACAACAGACAACCCACCTGACAGCAATGCTGACAAGGCAACCCACCTGACAGTAGTGCTGATGACAACAGACAACCCACCTGACAGCAGTGCTGATGGCAACAGACAACACACCTGACAGTAGTGCTGATGACAACAGACAACCCACCTGACAGTAGTACTGATGACAACAGAAAACCCACCTGACAGTAGTGCTGATGACAACAGACAACCCACCGGACAGTAGTGCTGATGACAACAGACAACCCACCTGACAGTAGTGCTGATGACAACATACAATCCACCTGACAGTAGTACTGATGACAACAGACAATCCACCTGACAGTAGTGCTGATGACAACAGACAAACCTCCTTACAGCAGTGCTGATGACAACAGACAAACCTCCTTACAGCAGTGATGAAAACAACAGACAAACCTCCTTACAGCAGTGATGAAGACAACAGACAACCCACCAGACAGTAGTGCTGATGACAACATACAATCCACCTGACAGTAGTACTGATGACAACAGACAAACCTCCTTACAGCAGTGCTGATGACAACAGACAAACCTCCTTACAGCAGTGATGAAGACAACAGACAACCCACCAGACAGTAGTGCTGATGACAACAGACAACCCACCAGACAGCAATGCTGACAAGGCAACCCACCTGACAGTAGTGCTGATGACAACAGACAACCCACCTGACAGTAGTGCTGATGACAACAGACAATCCACCTGACAGTAGTGCTGATGACAACAGGCAACCATCTGACAGTAGTGCTGATGACAACAGACAACCCACCTGACAGTAGTGCTGATGGCAACAGACAACCCACCTGACAGTAGTGCTGATGACAACAGGCAACCCACCTGACAGTAGTGCTGATGACAACAGACAACGCACCTGACAGTAGTACTGATGACAACAGGCAACCCACCTGACAGTAGTACTGATGACAACAGGCAACCCACCTGACAGTAGTGCTGATGACAACAGACAAACCTCCTTACAGCAGTGCTGGTGACAAGACAACCCACCTGACAGTAGTACTGATGACAACAGACAACCCACCTGACAGCAGTGCTGATGACAAAAGACAACCCACCTGATAGTAGTACTGATGACAACAGACAACCCTCCTTACAGCAGTGCTGATTACAACAGACAACCCTCCTTACAGCAGTGCTGATGACAACAGACAACCCTCCTGACAGTAGTGCTGATGACAACAGACAACCCTCCTGACAGTAGTGCTGATGACAACAGACAACCCACCTGACAGCAGTGCTGATGACAAAAGACAACCCACCTGATAGTAGTACTGATGACAACAGACAACCCTCCTTACAGCAGTGCTGATTACAACAGACAACCCTCCTTACAGCAGTGCTGATTACAACAGACAACCCTCCTGACAGTAGTGCTGATGACAACAGACAAACCACCTGACAGCAGTGCTGATGACAACAGACAACCCACCTGACAGTAGTGCTGATGACAACAGACAACCCACCTGACAGTAGTGCTGATGACAACATACAATCCACCTGACAGCAGTGCTGATGACAACAGAAAACCCACCTGACAGCAGTGCTGATGACAACAGACAACCCACCTGACAGTAGTACTGATGACAACAGACAACCCTCCTTACAGCAGTGCTGATGACAACAGACAACCCACCTGACAGTAGTGCTGATGACAACAGACAAACCACCTGACAGTAGTGCTGATGACAACAGACAACCCAACTGACAGCAATGCTGACAAGACAACCCACCTGACAGCAGTGCTGATGACAACAGACAAACCACCTGACAGTAGTGCTGATGACAACAGACAATCCACCTGACAGTAGTGCTGATGACAATGGACAACCCACCTGACAGCAGTAATGAAAATTGGAATATGTGAGTACTTACAATTATAAAGATCAGTGTGTAAGTTAAAATGGTAGGTAGATATATGGGAAATACTTACTGATGTGAAGGTACTGCAAACACTTTTGGAGCAGAATAAACTGATATAGATTGTTGAACAGTCAATTCATCCTCAAAAGTGACTTCTTGTTGTGTTGGTGTTGGTGGAGTGAAAGATTCAGGATTATCAACGTACTGACTGGCTTCCTCACCTGGTATGTAGGTAATACTGTAACACAAAAATATACACATTTCAAGGTGATTCAAAATGCCCGATATACCACACCCTTGAAAACTGTTCTTTATACATCTCATAACCAGTACATGCAAAGCTGACTATTCAAAATTGCATTATAAGTGAGAAAAAAGAGAGTTCAAATTGGCAATCAATGGCAACCAAAGCAGCTATGAATTTGCAACTGTTACACCCCGGTACTGCCTAATGTTCTTGGGGATTATGACGTCATAGAGGGTACCATTTCATGCCAGTTAGTATATGTATAGTATGCAATAGCAGACAGTTGTAATTCTGACTTTGATATTCATCAGAATTTATCTGAGAGTGATGAATCTTCTTTCAATCATGATTTTACCATGTTCAATACATTGATTTGCTCTTTATGTAGGTGTCACGTCCTTCAATATTAGCAACAATAGTGACCAGATTTATACTGAATGCCTTCCATAAGAGAATCACTAATTATGCAAATTACTCATTCAAGGAAAAAGTTGTATCAACAAAGTACATAGGACAGGTGCGTATTATTATGGTTGATATATGTACCTTGCTTGAATTTTTAAGATACTGCCTAGTTACCTAAAATTGTTAATTATGCAAATTTGTCATTTAAACTGTAAGCTATGTCAACAAATTTTATAGGACGTACACACTTTGTTATGGTTAATATTATGTACGAAATGATATTGAAATTCAAGTATGCATTCTTAAGATACATCTTAAATACTAAAAATACCGCCAATGGCATTGTAGCACAACTGTACAGTTTTTAAAAATGTTTATCCATATGCTAGTCCATGCTAACAATAGGTGTTCATTTGCTGAATCCAGCTGCCTATCCAGCCATGTTGCCATGTTTGCGATATACGCGATCATTTGGCTGTTGCTATGGGCGTGGTCATGTTGCTAGATATAGTTGCATACATTTTTGAATGTTTTTGTTCACCTGTGTATGAATTCCTGGTATTATCTTTGCAATATACATGATCATTTTGCTGTTGCTATGGGCGTGGTCTTGTTGTTAGGCAAATTTACATACATTTTTTTGATTATTTATTCAATTGTCTATTAATCCCCGTTATCTTCGCAATATATGTGATCATTTGGCTGTTGCTATGGGCGTGGTCTTGTTGCTAAGCACATTTGCATTCATTTTTTGAATGTTTATTCATTTGTCTTCCAATTCCTGTTTGTTATCTTTGCGATATACATGATTATTTGGTTGTTGCTATGGGCGTGGTCATGTTGCTAGGCAAATTTTCAAACATTATTTGAATGTTTATTCAATTGTCTATTTATCCCTGTTGTTATCTTCGCAAGATATGTGATTGTTTGGCTGTTGCTATGGGCATGGTCTTGTTGCTAGGCACATTTGCATACATTTTTTGAATGTTTATACAATTGTCTATTAATCTCTGTTATCTTTGTGAAATACACCACCAGGGGTGAACAAATCATTTTGTGAACTGGTGGTCCCCGGACCAGTGCCTTAAAAAATCCAGTGGTCCTGCTGAAAGAATTAGTGGTCCGTGGTCCTTGGTCCCGCTAACGTGAAACATTAAATCTTGCCTATGAATCTATATATTTAGACGTACACCACTTATAGTTGAACAATACCCAATTTATAATGATAAATATAAAGTTGACATGCTTGGTTTCAGTCAATTGACAATTCTATTATATTTGTAACGGTTATTTTTGACGCATCGACGAAACGAAAAATACTGAACGGCGACTTCACTTGGATTTCACGAAGGATTAGAAATTTGACAGAAATATGCGACAAGAACATTGAAATTTTGTCAAACTTGTCTGGAAAACCCAGATATTGCAAGCAAATCATCACAATTGTACAAAGAAACTAACCCCTTCAAAGTTGATCCTATAAAATCTCACGAAAAAAAAACTACGAACACATACATTGCCTGACTAGGAGTCCTTGTGTCCATGGTGTGACTGTGTCAAGATAAAATCAAATTTACCAGTTGTCGAGGCTTTGGAAAAAGACCTAGGAACACAGCGATTGCCTGACTAGAGGGAGTCCGTGTGACGGTGTGGAGATAAAATCAAATTCGCCAGTTATCGAGGCTTTGGCAAATATCATATCACAGTGCTAAAATAGATACTTCGTTGACTATCTGTAAGTGTAACCCTAGAATCATTTGGTGTCATGCTGGTCAGTTGTTTTCCATAGCTCAAAAGATTGACCATTGTCCGTGTTGTCCATTTAAAACTTTACAGCCCTTCGCGTTTCAGATGGGTCTAAATTATTTACGAGATGGATAGCCACACATTACACAGCAAATCTATTTGGGAAATGGTCGTTTATTTGAGAGGTACTATACGTAGTGTGGACACTGACGTCCTATGTTTACAGATAGTAACAGATAAGATATCGTGGGAAATGCCTTGGCGCATACCATTTCTGTCTAGGGTTGGTCTTAGCACATTATTTTTACTTAGACCTAAATTACATGCAAGGAGAAAATGAAACAGGTGGTGTATATTTTTGATCGTGTAATGTTTTATCTATTACAAAGTAAACGATAATAAGCAGCATAAATGCTCAGATTTGGAGTGCATTTGTGTTATGTGTCTAACAAGCAACCCACACACCCGAAATGGAGTGAGCAACATGTGTGCACACATCTGAGCTCTGCATCTGAGGTTCGAGACCAGCATATTGCAGAAAGCAATGCAGGAGGACTGGTATGGTATCGTCAACCCTTGTAAGTCATTGGAAAAACCAAGATGACAGTCAGTGATTGCTATCATGGAAGTAACTGAGGTTGGCAAAAATGATGAAACCTTTGTTATTCACTTGCCCAGTGGACAAACTTGGTAACTTTTGTCCCGGACTTTTGTGGGATAACATGAAGTTAATTGTGCGTCATTTGGATGACTTCATTTCATAAAAGGGGTTCTACTACAAATCATTTGAAGCTCCTTTATGAATAAAAACAATAATACAGTCAATGCTGACAGAATGATATCAAATAAAATGTTTCGTTTGATACATTTGAATTATTATACAATGAAATTATTACTCTTGTCTTCCTAATCTCGTGTCCCTAAACCGGTATGTCCCTACTAGTAATGATATGAGCCACATGTGCGTTGAGTGTTATCTCCTGTCTATCATTTCACATTGTTGTTGATTCAGTGAAATAAACTACGATGTACGGCCGCTACTATGACGTATTGACGCACCCACCAGTCATTCAACTGTCAAAGTTCACGCCCCCTCTCTATAGCATATTGCTGGTTTGAAGTCGGAAGTCACCTGATAATACTTCATGACCCATCGAAAGGTCATGCAAGGCTTGTAGTTTTGGCTCCATCGTGATCGTATTTCTTGTTTGTTCACATTCAGTTGTTGCTGTTCCTACTTTTTAGCATGATTATTTACAGTTTAAGGTACTGGTCCGACGGACCAGACAAGGTCAAATTTGTGTGGTCCGCCCAAAAAAATCACTGGTCCCGGACCTCGGACCAGTGGATTTGTTCACCCCTGACCACCATTTGGCTGTTACTATGGGCGTGGGCATGGTTGCTAGGGATATTTGCATACATCTTTTAAATGTTTACTCACTTGCCTACCAGAAGATGTTGTTATTTAAATATACTGCCATTTGGTTGTTACTAAGGGCGTGATCATGATTGCTAGGGCCGGTTTTGTCAAAATATTTTGAAGAAAATCTGCAGAATAACACTTTCAAAAACATCTCACCAAGTTTCAGACTCAATGACCAAGTACTTTTTGAGATTTAAGTTTTTAAATGAACATTTTTACACCTAAATTGCATATCACTAATGGAATCATTCTATGCTTAATATATTTTCGTCCATACATTGCTAGATGCATTACCATTAAATTTCAGCCCAATCTGATCAGTAGTTTTGGAATTATAGATTTTTGACCAAAAAGACACATGTTTAGCCCTAATTTGCATATCACTGATGGGACCATCATATCATGAACAATTCTTAGTAAAAACACCCTGAAGAATGTCTCATCCAAATTTCAGCCCAATCTGCTCAGTAGTTTTTGACCAAAAATCACATTTTTTGACCCAAATCACAAACTGGTGGTAAGATCATTTTGATTTGAACAATTTCCCAACTAGACACCCGAGGTAACATACCCACCAAATATCATGGCAATCGGTCCAGCAGTTTTTGACTTTAAGTTGTTTACACACACACACACACACACACACACACACACACACACACACACACACACACACACACACACACACACACACACACACACAGACTGACAGATGCTGGGCGATCCCTATAGCACTACTGAACCTTAGTTCAGTTGTGCTAAAAATTATTAATTATGCAAATTAGTCATTAACACTGTAAGGTACATCAACAAACTTGATAGGGTGTATGGACTTTGTTAAGATTACTATATGTACTAAATTATATTGAAATTGAAGTACGCAGTCTTAAGATGTAGCCTAATTACAGAAACTCATTAATTATGCAAATTATTAATTAACACTGTAAGGTACATCAACAAATTTTATCGGACAAATGCACTTTGTTATGTTTAATGAATACATTAAATTATATTGAAATTGAAGTATGCAGTCTTGAGATATTGCTTACTTAGTTGATTCCATTGATATGCAAATTTCCCTAATTAACATGAACAGATCTTGCTCAAAAACTAATCAGGTCTAGCCATTACCCCAAACACTGTGTGTACCAAATTTCAGTACAATTAATCCAGCCGTTTTTAAGAAAATGATCACACACACACACACACACACACACACACACACACACACACACTTGTAATTTCGGGGTGTTTCACAGTCAATGACTTTTATTTATCTAATTTTTATAATTTTACTGACAAGAGCACTGCAATACCATCATGGCAGCATATTTTAGTCCAATCACTTATGTCACCTTTTTAGCAGCTCATTTAACAACAAAGTAAAAATATTTCATCTCAAATAAAATATACTAGTATCTATTAGAATACCCATTGAAACTTCATGAAGGTGTATCAGGATGTATGCAGTGCCACAACATTGCATATAAATAGCAAATATAAATGTGTGTGTGTGTGTGTGTGTGTATATATATATATATATATATATATATATATATATATATATATATATATATATATATATATATATATATATATATATATATATATATATATATGATACTCACCGAGTTATATATATATATATATATATATATATATATATATATATATATATATATATATATATATAAACAAGTCATTGAGAACGACATAGTCCCCGCTATGATTGGGTTTTAAGGAACTGGCAGTTTATGTTGTCACTTTCTTGATATCACTATTCTGATCATGCAACAAGACTTGTGAACCTAAATCAAACAGACTTAGATATGTTGTGTCTGCTCGTTGGACATGGAAAATGCCTACTCATGTTGTGTCTCCTCGTTGGACATGGGACATGCCTACTCTTCAAGATGACGTGATGGAATAAACCATTCAACAATAAAGGATGGGTTGGGTATGGGGGAGGGGGGGGGCTGTTCAAGCATGTTGCAAACAAAATGGCTGCCAGGCAGCCATATTTGATCATATCACGACAAAAATGGATATGCACATGTATGTCATAGAACACTGTCCTAATACCAAATTTGAATGAGATCTGTTCAAGCATGTCTGAGTTATGGCTTTGGACATAGAAAATTCGCAAACAAAATGGCTGCCAGGCGGCCATATTGGATCGTATCACGACAACAATGAATATGCACATGTATGTCATAGAACACTGTCCTAATACCAACTTTGAATGAGATCTGTTCAAGCATGTCTGAGTTATGGCTTTGGACATGGAAAAAAAAAAAAAATATATATATATATATATATATATATATATATATATATATATATATATATATATATATATATATATATACATAAAAATGAAAGAAGATTTGTGTACACACAGCCATCAGTGAACACACACAAGTTATGTACATAATGCAGGATGTATAGCTAACGAATACTATTAAACCACACTATTACACCTGACGATCCTTCGGGTGAAACGGTCCGTAGTGTAATTCCACTATGTAATATCAGACTCGTCTTCTTTCATTTTTATGTATGATAGCTCTCCAAGGTGATCGAGCACTCTACTTGGCGAAAGAAGAATGAAATTATATGTATATATATATATATATATATATATATATATATATATATATATATATATATATATATATATATATATATATATATATATATATATATATATATATATATATATATATATATATATATATATATATATATATATATATATTTATATATATCGAGTCTAGCCGTTTTCATTTATTGTTTATATATATATGTATTTATGAACTTGTTCTTAAAAGGAATTATTTTACCTTTCATGACAGGTATTTTGTGCGGAAACGCGGCGTTGCTATGGGAAGTTGTCTTGGACCTAGTTATGCTTGTTTATTTATGTCATATCAAGAACACCTTATTTTCAGCTCGTATCAAGAGATCTTACCTGATCTATATAAACAATTTATATAGATCAGCTTCACTCAAACTTGAGGACCTTATGCAATTTATTAACTACATATGTAATTTTAATCCTGCTATTCAGTATACTTATGATATTTCTGAACTAACTATCAATTTCCTTGACATCTCACTTAGGATTAATGGTGATGATATAGCTACATCTGTTTTTACTAAACCTACTGATTCACATTCATATTTGCAGTATGGTTCATCACATCCTAAGAAGTGTAAAGATTCCATTCCCTATTCACAATTACTTTGTTTACGTCGTATTTGTAGTAATGATTTGGATTTCAGAGAAAGGTCTGCTGAATTTTGCACGTACTTCCATCAACGTGGTTATCCAATGTCGGTTACCAATGCGGCTTTACTTACGGTGTCATCTTTGTCAAGGGAAGCTTGTATCAATTCACATGATCAGAAAAGTAACAACAATCGTCCCATATTAGCTCTAACATACCATCCCTTTTCCACTAGAGTTAAGAACATTATATACAAGCATTTTAATATCTTACATTCTAATAGGGTTACCAATTCATTATTTCCTGAAGCTTGGCGTCATGATACCAGTCTTAGAGATATGGTGGTCCATACAGAACAACATGAATTGGAAGTTAATGCTTGTTCATATCCATGCGATCGTACTCGATGTGGTACATGTCGTTTCATTATTAATACTAATCATGTTTTTGACCCTAAGAACAGTGTGCCTGTTACGAGTAGATTTACTTGTATTAGTACTAACGTAGTGTATTGCATTACATGCCAGAAATGTGTTTTTTTATATATAGGTTCAACTGTACGTCGTCTTGGTGATCGTTTCGTGGAACATCTACATCTGACCAGACAAAAGAATCATAACTATCCCGTATCTATGCATTTTATTACGAACGATCACAGTGTATCAGATATGTCTATTTCAGGAATTTGTAAGGTTTCTGGTCATGAGAAAGTATTGAGGTTGAAGGAAGAGGCAATCATTTTCCATCTCGGAATGCTGGAACCCCTTGGAATTAATAGATTATTCACGTCATATCGGGTCTAATCAGGTTTTTTAAAATTTCAGATGTGTTCTTTTGGGTTCTATTTGGTGCGTGTGAATATTAGAACTGTTCACACGTATAACCGTTATTACGCGTGGTTGTCATTCTGTTCCATTACATTCAGATATATTCAGGTGTTTACTTAATATGCTTTAAGCTTGCCCATAAACATCTCGATAAAGAATTTTTATTCAAAACTTCGGATCTATTTATTCGGACTGACTTACAAGTTCCATATGCATTTCTATATATATAAGTACTCCAAATTCACATTCCATTGTCTCCAATAGAATTGCATGGTCAATGGTATCAAAGGCTGCGCTTAGAACAAGTAGAACCAAAAGTGCAACTTGTTTCTGACCCATACACTCAAGTATGTCTGACATACCTTTACTGAGGACAGTCTCTGTACTGTGATATTGTCTGTACGCTGATTGATGAATTGGTAGCGGGGCACTGATCTGCATGTGAGTGGTGAGTTGATCGACAACAACCCGTTCTACTAGCTTGGAAATGAATGACAGGTTACTAACAGGTCGATAATTAGACAAGTCTATACCACCAGCTGCTTTTTTGACCAATGGTATGACGGTTGCCTCCTTCCAGACATCTGGAAATGTACCATTTTGAAGGGGGCGATTGATCATGCAGGTGATGATAGGTAGCAAGACATCGATACATTCTTTAAGTAACTACGTTGGAATAGGGTCACTTGCACACTGTTTGGACGGTGCTTTCATTATGTGTTTCTTTATTTCATCTGGTGTTACATTAAATACATAGCTACTAATCTCTACATCTCTTCACTTCAATTTATACATCTATACAGTCTCACAAAATTCTTGACATATCAATACAAAAATACTACCATTTCATAAAAGAAAAAATACCACCAATGGTGTTGTAGCACAACTGTACAGTTTATTAAAAATCATTATCCACATGTTGATCCATGCTAGGTATGGGTGCTCATTTCCTGAATAATTATCCAGTTGCTTATCCAGCCCTGTTGTTACCTTTGCAATATACATGATCATTTGGCTGTTGGGCGTGGTCATGTTGCTAGACATATTTGCTTACATATTTTGAATGTTTGATCACTGGACTATGAATCCCTGATGTCTTCTTTGCAATATTCCTGATCATTTGGCTGTTGCTATGGGTGTGATCTTGTTGCTAGGTATATTTGCATACATTTTTTGAATATTGATTCATTTGTCTATTAATCCCTGTTATTTTCGCAATATATGCAATCATTTGGCTGTTGCTATGGACGCGGTCTTGTTGTTAGGCAAATTTACATACATTTTTTGAATGCTTATTTACTTGTCTATTAATCACTCTTGTTATCATTGTTAAATACACCACCGTTTGGCTATTTCTATGGGTGTGGTCATGGTTGACTTTGTCGTCATTGTCTTTTTTCTTCCTTGAACTTGTATACTTTGTGGCTTGTTTATCTTTGGAATTACTTTTTCCTGAACCACTTCTGCTTTTATCGGACTTATTGTCACTGGAAGCCTTTCCTGCCATTCCACTTACACTGACTGATTCAGATCCTTCATCCGTACCTGCTTGCGATGCTGAACTCATACCACGTACATCAAACTTTCGTCTGTATAATTCAGATTTTTGTTAGATTGTCGATCTAAACTTCAGAGTATTGTGTTCACGACCTTTCTACTTACTAGATGAGTCTCAATGCTCCTAGATGGTAGATGCAAACACTTTTGTAACTTCACTTCTAAATTTTGAAAGCCATCTTCCCACTGCACACCTGATTCCCACGTCTGCGCAGCACAATCTCATTGAAGACCGACAATAAGATAATGACGTAATAGAATCACAATTTTACACCTAATTTGCATTACTGATGAGATCATTATATGTTTGATGTTTCTTCATCTGTGCACCCCCACGTGCATCCCCTTAAATTTCTAGTACTAGCAGTTTTGGAATTAAAGATTTTTGACCAAAAAGACACATTTTTAGCCCTAATTTGCATATCACTGATGGACTCATCATGTCATGAACAAATCATAATTACTTACTCCTAAAAATGTTCCCACCAAATTTCATGCCAATCTGCCTTTTACGTTTGGAGTTTAAGTTCTTTGACCAAAAATCACATTTTTTGACCCAAAACCCACATCTCTGATGCAATCATTTTCATTTGAACAATTTCTCAACTAGACACCAAAAGTAACATGGCCACCAAATATCAAAGCAATCAGTCCAGCAGTTTTTGAAATTAAGTTGTTTACACACACACACACACAAACAGAGAGACAGACAGACACTTAGCGATGCCTATAGCACTACTGTACCTTATCAGTTCAGTTGTGCTAAAAACAAGAATTATGGAATTCAGTTTAGAATATTTCAAATGAAAACTTACATATTGTTTATGGTGTGTGAAAACAGTCACTGTGGTGATTGACAATGGTAGATTATGTATGATGTACCATATGGATAGGTGATATTGAATTAATAGTCTACCACACAATGTACCTTCTTTGAATGGCAGCATTAATTACACAACATGATGAAAACATGTCAGTAATCCACAGTGAAGACCATGTCAAATACAGTCAACCACTTAAAGCAATACTAGTCAAATGCTTTCATATGCACTGTGTACAAATGTTTGACAGCAAATATGACTAATCTGACCCTAGTAAAAACCATTCAACAGCAGGGGTGTGCAGGTGTTACAAATACGACTTATGACCCTAGTTTATACCACTAAATACGAGGGGTCCAGGAGTTGCAATTACGACATAAACACTATCTGACCCTAGAGTGTACCATTCAATACCCGGGGTGGTAAGGAGTTGCAAATATGACCTACACTGTATCAGACCATAGTTTGTACCATTCAACACCAGGGGTGTTATTAAAAATATGGAGTTGCAAATATGACCTATCTGAGGGTGATATGACTCACAATTTTCAAAATGTGATAAATTTCAATCAAAACTCAATTTATAGAATGCCGTTTCTCTGTTATTACAGAATATTTTCAAAAATGTACAAGGGTAACTTGATATTTGTTTTCAACATTTGTTATCAATTTCTAAAATATCAAATATGAAAAAAATACATGATTGTATTAAAAATATTTCATAATATGCATAATTTTTGCATAATTATATTTCTTTTTAAAATGACAACAAGGACAACAGCCTGTTCATTTTCTTACAGAATGTTGCAATATTTTCTTTGAGGGTCATCATTAACTATGACATCCTTCAGCCTCGTCCAATGTTAGTATGATATCAAAACTTTATGGTACTGTACTGTTACTATACTGCTACACACACTGCTACACACACTGCTACACAAACTGCTGTACACACTGCTACACAAACTGCTGCACACACTGCTACACACACTGCTACACAAACTGCTACACACACTGCTGTACACACTGCTGTACACACTGCTACACACACTGCTACACAAACTGCTGTACACACTGCTGTACACACTGCTGCACACACTGCTACACAAACTGCTGTACACACTGCTGCACACTAAATATATTAGGTTAGCTTCCAAGTGTTATGCATGTCTTACTCTGCATGTCCCTGTCACCATACAAATCTGATAGCATTACTTTGCATGTCCCTACCACCATACAAATCTCTGATAGCATATCATGTCTTACTTTGCATGTCCCTACCATCATACAAATCTGATAGCATTACTTTGCATGTCCCTACCACCATACAAATCTCTGATAGCATATCATGTCTTACTTTGCATGTCCCTACCATCATACAAATCTGATAGCATTACTTTGCATGTCCCTACCATCATACAAATCTGATAGCATTACTTTGCATGTCCCTACCACCAAACAAATCTGATAGCATTACTTTGCATGTCCCTGTCACCATACAAATCTGATAGCATTACTTTGCATGTCCCTACCACCATACAAATCTGATAGCATTTCTTTGCATGTCCCTACCACCATACAACTCTCTGATAGCATTACTTTGCATGTCCCTACCACCATACAAATCTGATAGCATTACTTTGCATGTCCCTACCACCATACAAATCTCTGATAGCATTACTTTGCATGTCCCCTGCCACCATACAAATCTGATAGCATTTCTTTGCATGTCCCTGCCACCATACAACTCTCTGATAGCATATCATGTCTTACTTTGCATGTCCCTGCCATCATACAAATCTCTGCATGATAACATATCATGTCTTACTTTGCATGTCCCTGTCACCATACAAATCTATGATAGCGTTTCATTTCTTACCTTGCATGTCCCTGCCACCACACAAGTCTTTTATAAATCTGACGAAATGTGGTCCCCATTCCATTACTCTTGAAACAACACCAAACTGTACAACAATTTAATAGAACCAAATACCAACATCCACATTCACCAACACTTGGTTGAAATTAACTAGAAGAATGTTTAAAGAAGACAGAACCACACCTACACCATCCCACTGCATAAGTCAAGTTACTGATGGTATCCTGGTAGCAATTCACCGAGATACTTAATGTACACAGTACTAATAGGTAAATAACCTGAAAACCTGTCCACTTTTAATCAGATAATATTCCTAAGCCTAATTACTGTAAAGTCACATTTGAAGTCATCTCATAGTTTGCTTACAATTGATAAATATGTCATATCTACAGTTTTACAAGTTATTATTTTATAATTGATAAATATGTCATATCTACAGTTTTACAAGTTATTATTTTATCATTGATAAATATGTCATATCTACAGTTTTACAGGTTATTATTTTATCATTGATAAATATGTCATATCTCTACAGTTTTACAAGTTATTATTTTATAATTGATAAATATGTCATATCTACAGTTTTACAAGTTATTATTTTATCATTGATAAATATGTCATATCTACAGTTTTACAGGTTATTATTTTATCATTGATAAATATGTCATATCTCTACAGTTTTACAAGTTATTATTTTATAATTGATAAATATGTCATATCTCTACAGTTTTACAAGGTATTATTTTATAATTGATAAATATGTCATATCTGTAGTTTTACAAGTTATTATTTTATAATTGATAAATATGTCATATCTCTACAGTTTTACAAATTATTTTAACATTGATAAATATGTCATATCTCTACAGTTTTACAAGTTATTATTTTATAATTGATAAATATGTCATATCTGTACAGTTTTACAGGTTATTATTTTATAATTGATAAATATGTCATATCTCTACAGTTTTACAAGTTATTATTTTATCATTGATAAATATGTCATATCTCTACAGTTTTACAAGTTATTATTTTATCATTGATAAATATGTCATATCTGTACAGTTTTACAAGTTATTATTTTATAATTGATAAATATGTCATATCTCTACAGTTTTACAAGTTATTATTTTATCATTGATAAATATGTCATATCTGTACAGTTTTACAAGTTATTATTTTACAATTGATAAATATGTCATATCTCTACAGTTTTACAAGTTATTATTTTATCATTGATAAATATGTCATATCTGTACAGTTTTACAAGTTATTATTTTATAATTGATAAATATGTCATATCTCTACAGTTTTACAAGTTATTATTTTATCATTGATAAATATGTCATATCTCTACAGTTTTAAATATGTCATGATAGTATTCTCTACAATTCACCATGCATGTTTTACCATGCAGACTTGAATTGGTTAAATATTCATTTGCAAGGGAAATCAATCATAAGTGTAAAATAGAATAGCTGACCTATTTTGTAAGCTGCCTTATATTTAGTCTCACTTTTCAATTGCTGAAGTAAAAGTAAACATAATATTCAACATTTAAATAGGAACATAATGAATTTAAAATGTCTCACTGATTAGCTTAACAAAGAAATGTTTGATCTAGAATATACACAGTTTAGATTGACAGTTATTCTAATCATCCTGACAGTTCTCACTGCTTAGCTCCACAATATACATTTAAATATGAATGGAAGGCTAAATATGTCTTACAACCTTTATACATTTAAATATGAATGGAAGGCTAAATATGTCTTACAACCTTTATACATTTAAATATGAATGGAAGGCTAAATATGTCTTACAACCTTTATACATTCAAATATGAATGGAAGGCTAAATATGTCTTACAACCTTTATACATTTAAATATGAATAGAAGGCTAAATATGTCTTACAACCTTTATACATTCAAATATGAATGGACGGCTAAATATGTCTTACAACCTTTATACATTTAAATATGAATGGAAGGCTAAATATGTCTTACAACCTTTATACATTTAAATATGAATGGAAGGCTAAATATGTCTTACAACCTTTATACATTTAAATATGAATGGAAGGCTAAATATGTCTTACAACCTTTATACATTTAAATATGAATGGAAGGCTAAATATGTCTTACAACCTTTATACATTCAAATATGAATGGAAGGCTAAATATGTCTTACAACCTTTATACATTCAAATATGAATGGAAGGCTAAATATGTCTTACAACCTTTATACATTTAAATATGAATGGAAGGCTAAATATGTCTTACAACCTTTATACATTCAAATATGAATGGAAGGCTAAATATGTCTTACAACCTTTATACATTCAAATATGAATGGAAGGCTAAATATGTCTTACAACCTTTATACATTCAAATATGAATGGACGGCTAAATATGTCTTACAACCTTTATACATTCAAATATGAATAGAAGGCTAAATATGTCTTACAACCTTTATACATTCAAATATGAATGGAAGGCTAAATATGTCTTACAACCTTTATACATTTAAATATGAATAGAAGGCTAAATATGTCTTACAACCTTTATACATTCAAATATGAATGGACGGCTAAATATGTCTTACAACCTTTATACATTTAAATATGAATGGAAGGCTAAATATGTCTTACAACCTTTATACATTTAAATATGAATGGAAGGCTAAATATGTCTTACAACCTTTATACATTTAAATATGAATGGAAGGCTAAATATGTCTTACAACCTTTATACATTTAAATATGAATGGAAGGCTAAATATGTCTTACAACCTTTATACATTCAAATATGAATGGAAGGCTAAATATGTCTTACAACCTTTATACATTCAAATATGAATGGAAGGCTAAATATGTCTTACAACCTTTATACATTTAAATATGAATGGAAGGCTAAATATGTCTTACAACCTTTATACATTCAAATATGAATGGAAGGCTAAATATGTCTTACAACCTTTATACATTCAAATATGAATGGAAGGCTAAATATGTCTTACAACCTTTATACATTCAAATATGAATGGACGGCTAAATATGTCTTACAACCTTTATACATTCAAATATGAATAGAAGGCTAAATATGTCTTACAACCTTTATACATTTAAATATGAATGGAAGGCTAAATATGTCTTACAACCTTTATACATTTAAATATGAATAGAAGGCTAAATATGTCTTACAACCTTTATACATTTAAATATGAATAGAAGGCTAAATATGTCTTACAACCTTTATACATTTAAATATGAATAGAAGGCTAAATATGTCTTACAACCTTTATACATTCAAATATGAATGGACGGCTAAATATGTCTTACAACCTTTATACATTTAAATATGAATGGAAGGCTAAATATGTCTTACAACCTTTATACATTTAAATATGAATGGAAGGCTAAATATGTCTTACAACCTTTATACATTTAAATATGAATGGAAGGCTAAATATGTCTTACAACCTTTATACATTCAAATATGAATAGAAGGCTAAATATGTCTTACAACCTTTATACATTTAAATATGAATGGAAGGCTAAATATGTCTTACAACCTTTATACATTCAAATATGAATGGAAGGCTAAATATGTCTTACAACCTTTAGATGAAGGTCATTTAATCATCAGAAAAAATAGCCTCGATGGCATTGTAGCTCGCTCAACTAACTGTCTTGTTTCTAGGGATATTTGCATACAATTTTGGAATCTTTACTGACTTGCTTACCCTTTCCACTTTCATCTTTGCAATATAAACCACCATTTAGCTGTTGCTATGGGCATGGTCCTGTTGCTATGCATATTTGCATATATTTTTCAAACCTTTCATCACTTATCTACCCTGCTGTTATCTTTGTAATATGCATTGTCAGTTCACTGTTGCTAAGGGTATGGTCATGGTTGCTAGGGCAAATTGTGTCAAAATGTTTTTAACAATAATGGCAGAATAATACCTCTAGAAACATCTCCACCAAGTTTCAACCCCATTCACCATGCAGTTTCAAGATATAAGTTTTTGACCAATCTGCTCAGTAGTTTTGGAATGAAAGATTTTTGACCAAAAAGACACATTTGTATACCTAATTTGCATATCACTTAGGGATCATCTTGTCATTAACAGCTCTAAGACCATTCCAACCAAATTTCAGATCGATCTGTTGAGTCGAGTTTTGGAGCTTAAGTTTTTTGACCAAAAATTACATTTTTTACCCAAATCACACACCGGTGGTAAGATCATTTTGATTTGAACAATTTTCCAACTAGACACCCAAGGTAATATACTCACCAAATATTATGGCAATCAGTCTGGTGGTTTTTAACTTTAAGTTGTTTACACACATCTACACAGACAGACAGACAGACAGACAGACACTTTACCATGCCTATAGCACTACTGACTCTTATCGATTCAGTTGTGATCAAAATATGAAGCCGACTGATTGTTGAGAGTTGAGGTTATTGTTAAACGCAGGTGGAGGTTATGTTTGATATAATATGCATTACATTGTAAATATGAATAAACCACTGAAATGTTGCTAAAGAAATGTCAAATATTGGCTATAAAATCAAAACATTATGTACTTGGTCCATCAACCACACCAAATTATCATGCTGCAAATTTGTGCGATATCTTAACTTGTACTGTACTAGGTTGTTAACTGTATTAGTAACATGCACTTAGCAAAGATTAAGGCGAGTGTGCCATTTAACACACATTATATATCCACCAGACATATCTGACTGACCATAGAGGGCACTATCATAATACTACCTTTAATTTTGCTAATTGACCAGTCACCATAGCAACATGATACAGCAAGGTCACAACATATGAGTCCTTACAACTCTCAATTGTAAATCAATTTAGCAGCAATACCATTTGGCAATTGCAATTAAGTGATTCCCAAGGGAAATTTTACAGATTTGTTTCCATTTTCAATACTTCAAAGCAATGAAATGGGAATGACAAATTTTCTCCCTAAATATCTTACAAATTGTAATAGTTGATCATGTAATTCTTCTAACTACAATAATAAACTCTCCCTGTTAAAGGATAATTGACTACATTTTATTAAACTAAAGTACTAAGTGATACTGTATTTCAGCTGACAACATAGCTTCTTAGCTTTCATTACTTCTCATAAATATTGATATCCTGATTACAATGGACAGATAGTTTCACTTTCATGCCCTTCATATAGATGTTTTTTTTTAAGATGGCTAATTGTGATTAAACCTTGGGGTAGTTGAATACAAAATACAATTGTCAATTGTGATAGCTTTACAGACTAGTGTTTGGTGTCACTATACTTGCATGGTACATTGTGATGATAAGTCAAATTTACAACAGTCATGTCACACTACATTTGAAATTGTATCTATGATCAATATTTTCTAAGGAACCAATAATTTACACAAATTAATCATTAGTTCAAAAATACCACCAATGGCGTTGTAGCACAACTGTACACTTTTTAAAAATGTTTATCCATATGCTAGTCCATGCTAACAATAGGTGTTCATTTGTTGAATGACTATCCAGTTGCCTATCCAACCATGTTGCTATCTTTGCGATATATGCGATCATTTGGCTGTTGCTATGGGCATGGCCATGTTGCTAGATATATTTGCATACATTTTTGAATGATTTTGTTCACCTGTGTATGAATTCCTGATATTATCTCTGCAATATATATGATCATTTGGCTGTTGCTATGGGCATGGTCTTGTTGCTAGGCAAATTTACATACATTTTTTGAATATTTATTCAATTGTCTAATAATCCCTGTTATCTTCGCAATATATGTGATCATTTAGTGTTGCAATGGGCGTGGTCTTGTTGCTAGGCACATTTGCATACATTTTTTGAATGTTTATTCATTTGTCTTTCAATTCCTGTTACCTTCACATTATACGTGATCATTTGGCTATTGCTATGGGTGTGGTCTTGTTACTAGGCAAATTTACATACATTTTTTGAATATTTATTCAATTGTCTTAATCTCTGTTGTTACCTTTGTTAAATGCGCGACCGTTTGGCTGTTGCTATGGGTATAGTCATGGTTGCTAGGGGCATTTCCATACATTTTTGAATGCTTACTGACTTGCACACCAGATGATGTTATTTGACCAAAACATACTACCATTTGGTTGTTGCTAAGAGTGTGGTCATGGTTGTTAGGGTCAATTGTGTCAAAATATTTTGAAGAAAATCTGCAGAATAACACATCTAGAAACATCTCACCTAGTTTCAGCCTCACTGACCAAGTACTTTTTGAGATATAAATTTTTCACCAAAATTCACATTTTACACCTAATTTGCATATCATTGATATCATTATATGGTTAATATTTCTTCATCTATACACCCCCAGATGCATCCCTATTTATTTTCAGCCCATATTCTGAGTAGTTTTGGAATTAATGATTTTTAACCAAAACGACACATTTTTAGCCCTAATTTGCATATTACTGATGGAATCATCATGTCATGAAAAATCTTAATTTACACACCCCAAGAACATTCCCACCAAATTTCAGCCCAATCTACCCTGTAGTTTTTTGACCAAATATCATATTTTTTACCAAAACGCACATCTCTGATGCGACCATTTTCATTTGGACAATTTTCCATTTACACGCCCTCAGTAATGTCCCAATCAGTCTGGCAGTTTTTGACTTTACGTTGTTTGCACACACACACACACACACACACACACACACACACACACTTTGAGATACAAAGATACTTTGCCATGCCTTATCAGTCTGGCAGTTTTTGACTTTATGTTGTTTGCACACACACACACACACACACACACACACACACACACACACACACACACACACACACACACACACACACACACACAATTTCACAATGCCTCTAGCACTATTAAACCTTGTTTAGTTGTGCTAAAAACATCAACCAAATTTCAGAATGATCTGCCCATGTAGTTTTTGAGTTTAATTTGACCAAAAATAACATTTTTTACCCAAATCACACACTGGTGTTAAGAGCATTTTTATTTCAACAATATCATGGCAATTGGTCAAGCCATTTTTGACTAAGTTGTTTACACACACACACACACACACACACACACACACACACACACACACACACACACACTTTGAGATACAAGGATACTTTGCCATGCCTTATCAGTCCAGTTGTGCTAACAGAATTGCAACTGTATAATTTATGTGTGCATCGTCATGACACCATGCAATACAATCAATCTATCCTACCGTCCATCCTTAGTTGACACTTGCCCATTCATACTCTTGATACTGCAGCATGTATATTTCCTTTTGGAGCTCTTGACAAGACAAACCCCCATAGTGAATGGCATACCAAGTCAGTTCTTTTGGATCCACTATATTATAGTATTGGCATCATGGCTGTTAATACATACACCATCCACCACTTAGTCAAACTACTACTCCTCAACTGCTGCACAGTATTTATTCAGTGATGAACTAAATTGTAAATTCTCAGCTAGTATTACCCAGTAGTGGCTCGATGATCAATATAATAATTGTTGCTATGAAATATCATAAAGAGACCCAAGCACTGATGTTCATATTTCCCCAAGGCATGTAATCCATTCTTATCACCATGGAGTAACTATCACTAATATAGTATTACCCAGCACTTTGAACTAATAACATTATGAATATGAAAAGCCTGCCATCTATTGTAATCAAATTTGAATTATACATATCGTGAATATTATAAGGAGTTACAAAACAACCCTTGTAAGCCCCTCATTTGTGTGTTCAAAGGGAAATACTACATACAGTTTCTTATTAATCAGCTTTCCATAAAGTCCAAATGCTACAAATTGCACTAAAAGCTTTGACTATGATGATTTTCATCAACCTTTCATTACATAGTCCAAGTCATTTCAAATTGTGCATATTTCGACAAGTCTTTGTTCAGTTCTACAGAGGCATGTTGTTTACCATGGGTGACATAATTATCAAATTTGATTCTCAATGGTGTTGTAGCACAACTGACAGTTTTCAAAAAATACCGCCAATGGCATTGTAGCACAACTGTACAGTTTTTAAAAATGTTTATCCATATGGTAGTCAATGCTAACAGTAAGTGTTCATTAGGTGAATGACTATCCAGTTGCCCATCCAACAATGTTGCTATCTTTACGATATATGCTATCATTTGGCTGTTGCTATGGGCATGGTCATGTTGTTAGATATATTTGCATACATTTGTATATGTTTTTGTTCACTTGTGAATGAATTCCTGATATTATCTTTGCAATATACGTGATCATTTGGCTGTTGCTATGGGCGTGGTCTTGTTGCTAGGCATATTTACACACATTTTTTGAATGTTTATTCAATTGTCTATTAATCCCTGTTGTTATCTTCGCAATATGTGATCATTTGGCTGTTGCTATGGGCGTGGTCTTGTTGCTAGGCAAATTTACATACATTTTTGAATGTTTATTCAAGTGTCTTTCTATACCTGTTGTCTTCTATGCAATATACATGATTATTTGGCTGTTGCTATGGGCGTGGTCTTGTTGCTATGCAAATTTACATACATTTTATGAATGTATATTCAGTTGTCTATCAATCCCTGTTGTTATCTTTGTAAAATACACGACCGTTTGGCTGTTGCTATGGGCGTGGTCATGGTTGCTAGGGTATTTGCATACATTTTTTGAATGTTTACTCATTTGCCTACCAGATGATGTTGTTATTTGACCAAAATATACTGCCATTTGGTTGTTGCTAAGGGCGTGGTCATGGTCGCTAGGGCCAATTTTGTCAAAATGTTTTGATGAAAATCTGCAGAATAACACTTTCAGAAACACCTCACAAAGTTTCAGACTCGGTGACCCAGTACTTTTTGAGATATAAGTTTTTGACCAAAATTGAACATTTTTACACCTAATTTGCATATCACTCATGGAATCATTGTATACTTAATATTTCTTCGTCCATACATCCCTAAATGCATTCCCATTAAATTTCAGCCCAATCTGCTCAGTAGTTTTCAAATTATAGATTTTTCACCAAAAAGACACATTTTTAGCCCTAATTTGCATATCACTGGTGGAATCATCACGTCATGAACAATCTTACTTTACACACCCTTAAGAATGTTCCCACCAAATTTCACACCAATCTGCCCAGCAGTTTCTGAGTTTAAGTTTTTTTGACCAAAAATCACATTTTTTGACCCAAATCACACACTTGTGATGCGATCATTTTGATTTGAGCAATTTCCCAACTAGACACCCAAGGTAATGGACCAACCAAATATCATGGCAATCAGTTCAGCAGTTTTTGACTTTAAGTTGTTTACACACACACACACATACACACACACGCACGCACGCACACACGCACATACACACACACACACACACACACACACACACACACACACACACACACACACACACACACACACACACACAGACGCCGGGCAATCCCTATAGCACTACTGAACCTCAGTTCAGTTGTGCTAAAAATGTTTACCCATATGCTGAAACATGCTATGTATAGGTGTTCATTTGCTAAATGTCTATCCAGTTGCCTATCCAACCCTGTTGTTATCTTTGCAATACAAAGATAAAACTTAAGATCTCTCGAACAAGAATAATGGTGGAGTCATGATGGGTGAATGGTTAGCATGACCGGCTTGGAAGCTACAGGTTGCAGGTTCGAGCCCTGTCGCTGCCTGCTGTTTGTTTCTGAGTGGCTAAAGTCCTTGGGCAAGATTTGAACCATGATTGTGGTTCAGTCAACCCAGCTGTATAATTGGGGACCTGGTAGGATGTAGGTTGCAATGTGAAGGCTTTAATCCTATGCGCTGAAATGGCTGCAATGGATTGTATGCTCCCCGGGGAGTTGAGGAAGACTAAAGGGCCGTTGTGCCGTTCTGATCCGAGCCAGGGGTAATAAATTGTAAAGCGCTTTGAGCACCGTGTGGGAAAGCGCTATATAAGAACCCAACATTATTATTATTATTAATAATTACTGACTCTAACTAGCATGTTTTCAAAGATTCTTGAATATGTTTTACTTTGTAGATAGGAACATAACTTGTATACATCTGACAATCAATTTGGCTTTAAGAAAACTCATGACACTGATATGTGTATATTTCTACATGCACTTAAAGAAACAATCAGGTATTATAAGTCAAATGGCAGCCCATTTTTTGTCTGTTTCCTTGATGCCAAAATGGCATTCGATAAGAGTGAATCACTGGACACTCTTAAAGAAAACGATTGACAGATCAGTGCCGACCTATATTGTTCGGCTACTTTCAAATTGGTTTGTAATCCAAAAGTTTTGTACTCATTGGTCAAATTCTCTTTTAATGTAACTAATGGAGTTCAACAAGGGGATCTTATCCCCATTTCTTTTCAATGTTTATGTTGATTGGTCACTGTCTCCTGCCAGGGTTGGTTGTGAAGTGGGTGGAATTGCAATTAATAATTTGTCATATGCGGACGATATGTGTCTCATCTCTCCATCTATCAAAGGCCTCAGAAAACGTATTAATATCTGTGAACAATATGCTGATGATAATGATATATTTATAATGCTAGAAAATCTAAATGTGTACACTTTAAGTCATCCACAAAACTGTCTGTTATTCCCCCAATCAACCATTGTGGGAATTTTCTCAAATTCATATCAAGTTTTAATTACTTGGGACATTAATTAATCCCTGTTATCTTTACAATATACATAATCATTTGGCTGTTGCTATGGGTGTGGTCTTGTTGAATTGGCAATTTACATACATCTTTTTAATGTTTATTCACTTCTCTATTAATTCCTTTTGTTATCTTTGCAATACATGCGATAATTTGGTTGTTGCTATGGGCATGGTCTTGTTGCTAGGCATATCTACATACAATTTTACAATGCTCATTCATTTATCTACCCATCACCAGTGTTATTTTCGAATTATACGTCATTATTAACGTGTTGCTATAGGTGTGGTCTTCTTGCCAAGGGCATTTACATAATTTAAAATAACATTTATTCAATTGCCTACCCATCCTGTTGTTATAATTGTCCAAAAAAAACCTATCATTTGACAGTTGCTAAGGGTGTGGTCATGGTTGCTGGGGTCAATTATGCAAGAATGACACACTCACAACTTGCAGACTAAAAGTAACACTTTCATAATCAAATTTCATCCCCAGTAGTTTGAAATGTAAAGCTCAGTACCAAAATCCCTTGCATCATCTACAAGACAGACAGCCAGACAGACAGACAGACAGACAGACGGACAGAAAGACAGACAGCCATTTTACCTTGAACGAACATGTAGTTCAGTGATAAAGTTAGGGAGACGATGTTTCCAAGCAATCTTAAGGACAGATTAATTCCTGTGCCATTAACACACTTGTTACATTCTGTTAAGTACCCAATAAAACTTTTAATGGTTTAATGAGATCAATAAAACAATAATTTCTGTACACCCCCCTATGGCAAACATACTAGTATTCCTGTGAGACATTTCACCAAAAAAGTCATGGGTTTTAATCCTAAGTTGCCTATCGCTAATGGCATCATCATGCAATTAATATCACTTGATCTGTAGATCCCAAGAAACATCTCTGTGAACTTTCAACCAAATCAACCATGCACTATTGGAATTATAGACTTTTGACTAAAAAACACATTTTTAGCCCTAATATGCATATTAATGATGGGATCACGGTGTCATGAACAATTCTAAAACTAAACACCTCCAAGAATAGTCCCATCAAATTTCAGGCCAATCTGCCTGGTAGTTTTGGTGTTTAAGTTTTTTGACCAAAATGATATTTTATACCACAATCACATACCTGTGATGTGATCATTTTGATTTGAACAATTTCCCAACTAGACACAAAAGGTAAGGTCCCCACCAAATACAAACTAAAGGCAATCAGTCCAGTGGTTTTTGAGTTTAAGTCGTCCAAACACACACACACACACGCACAGCAACAGACAGACAGACAGACAGACAGACAGGCAGACAGAGACAGACAGACAGAAACTGCACCATGTCTATAGCACTACTGAACCTTATCAGTTCAGCTGTGCTAAAAATGTATGCAAATACGTCTAGCAACATGACCGCACTCATAGCAACAGTCAAATGATCACGTATTTTGCCAAGATGAAAGGTTTGGATAGGCAACTGGATAATCATTTAGCAAATGATCACCTATACCTAGCATGGATTAGCCTGTGGGTAAGCATTTTTCAAAACTGTACAGTTGTGCTACAACGCCATTGGCACTATTTTGACTTTAACTTGTTTACACACACACACACATTTACACATTTACACATATCCACATGCATCCACATACACTGACAGACAAACACTTTGTCATGCCTAAAGCAATACTGAACCTTAATCAGTTCATTTGTAAGTCTCTGAAATCATAGAGGGGAGCGTTTCATGGCAGTTAATATAGTAAGCAATGACAGACAGTAGTAATTCAGTCTTTGATTCTCGTCACAATTTATCTGAGAGTGATGAATCTTCTTTCAATGACCTTACTTTTGTGGAGACATGCATGATGGGTGAATGGTTAGAGTGGCCAGCTTGGAATATATGTCTTGCATCCAATCACCTAACTTAACATCATATCACATCACATCATACCACATCACATCACATCATATCACATCACATAACCTCACACCACATCATATAACCTCACACCACATCACATCACATAACCTCACACCACATCACATCACATAACCTCACACCACATCACATAACCTCACACCACATCAGATCACATAACCTCACACCACATCACACCACATCACATAACCTCACACCACATCACATCACATAACCTCACACCACATCACATAACCTCACACCACATAACACAACCTCACACCACATCACATATCATATAACCTCACACCACATCACATCACATAACCTCATGCCACATAATATAACCTCACACCACATCACATAACCTCACACCACATCACATAACCTCACACCACATCACATAACCTCACATCATGTCAAACTCACTAAATCAACAGCTAATGTAATAATTCATGTTTTATATCTTACCGAATGTCAGTACCAATCAGAGAACATCTTCTTAGTAGAGACCTTGCCTGTGAGTTGGTCAGATCTCGCATGGATTCACTGTTAACAGCTGTGATGTAATCCCCTACTACAAGATGGCCATCTTTATCAATAATACCACCTTTAGTTATCGTCTTTACAATCACCCCATTGCCTTTCTCTGCAGCTGTTATAAAACCTATCAAGTAAAAACAAAATCTATTTGATTTGAATGTAATGTCTACTTGCAGCATAACTAAGTATAAGTAACCGGTACTTGATCAATCAAGTACTTAAACACTGCACCCATATAGAACTGAAATTTGTTAAATTCTACTACACATGTACAATATTCACCTAATACATCAACAGATCGATATCACTATATCAGATCACTTAGCCTTCAGTCATCCTCAGACATTGGGTACAAATTAATATCCATCACTAAACTAAGTAGTTAAGCCAAAAAAAAACTGTTTGGTTCCGGTTATCCGACCTTACCTAATTTTTCACTGCTGACCCAAATCAGATTAAAATCCAATGTACACTGTAGTGTACACATTGTGCTTTCTTTTTGGCTGTTACGTTTACTGGCGTTTGTTCTTTTACGAGCGCTTGTTATATACAACTGAAACAATACCACTGGTTTTCCTGAGCCACACGAGAGCACCGAGTGAATTCACTCACCCAATGAAAATGTGTAAGGCACCAAAACATACAGGTACAGTACTTCAGAATGTGTTGTTTAAAAATAGCGTGAGCGAAGAGCACAGACAATGATGTTATCATTATTGTTTGGTGGTTCTCTTTCTTTCAATTTCAACGTTGATTGTTATATTGTAAGGTGGATTCTGGTTGGCTACGAGATTGAGTTCGGGAAAACCTATGGTATTGTATCAGATGTATGTAAGCTTGGGAGTGTTCATGAAAGAACAAACAACAATAAACATAACAGTCAAAAAGAAACTACATGAATTTTAATCAGATTCTGCTGACCCTAAACATTTATTACTTATTCAAGAAAAACAAATAAAATTGTGAAAATTGTGAAGTCTTGCGAAAAATAGTGGATGCAGAAAATGACATTAACTTAAAAAGACAATATAAAAATGTTCTTCCAATCTGTAATGGCTGCACATCTGATGAAAGGAAACACAGAAACCATATGGAAAACAACAAAAAACCTAACTACGTGAACTAGACACTCACATGTACATGGGGAAAAATTATCAAAAAAATCTACCTACCCCACCTAGTAAGGTATACATGTACTATATGTCTATGTATCTTACCTATCTACACCTTGTATATACAGACTGCTGATGCACTTTTTAAATGGACATATTCAGAGATAGTTAGAATTAGAATGAAGCAACTGTGACTGTATCTGCTTGGGTAATAGCCCACACAGAGGCCACAAAGCAGCTGCACAGCAGCTCAATGACTAATATGCATATGCATCCTATATACTATGCGATGTTTTTTTTGGTGGTTCTACCCAAGGATGCATTACAGGGTAATGACTACACATGCGCGTTCTATATACATGTACTATGCGCATTCTCCACATGGAGGGTGCAATCTACAATATCATCGTGAGGCAGCCAGTCACAAATGAATCTACCCACACAAGCTTATGGGTGTTGCCTAGTTACGATATCAATTAAAGCTACATTAGCTGCAACTGGAATGTGTTTTTGAAAATGTTTTATTAGGTACCAAATAAATTTCTAGTAACATCATATGCCATCAACAGTATTGCATCACCTGTGGAAAATACATTTTTTGTAGCTGAAATCAAATTGATTTTTGGGTCCGCACCCAAATATCAGCACCCTCAACGGTGATCCCGATTTCGATCTGTTTCTATACTACTTATGGATAATATCGACCAATGATTAACATGTCACTTATTGACCAATGATTAACATGTCACTTATCGACCACTGATTAACACGACATCACTTATTGATCAATGATTACCGCAACGTCACTTATCGACCAATGTGTAACGATCACTTACTGACCAATGATTAACACGTCACTTATTGAACAATGATTAACATGTCACTTATCGACCAATGTGTAACGATCACTTACTGACCAATGATTAACACGTCACTTATTGAACAATGATTAACATGTCACTTATCGACCAATAATTAACATGACGTTACTTATCATCCAATGATTAACATGACGTCACTTACTGACCAATGATTAACACGTCACTTATTGAACAATGATTAACACAACGTCACTTATCGACAAATGATTAACGCGACATCACTTATCGACAAATGATTGACACGTCACTTATCGACCAATGATTAACGCGACATCACTTATCGACAAATGATTGACACGTCACTTATCGACCAATGATTAACGCGACATCACTTATCGAAAAATGATTGACACGTCACTTATCGACAAATGATTGACACGTCACTTATCGACCAATGATTAACACGTTACTTATCGACAAATGATTAAAACGTCACTTATCGACCAAAGATAAAAACAGCATCACTTATCGACCAATGATTAACATGACGTCACTTATTGACAAATGATTAACATGACGTCACTTATCGACCAATGATTAACATGACTTCATTTATTGACAAATGATTAACATGATCACTTATCAACTAATGCTGAACACAATGTCACTTATCGACCAATGATTAACACCACATCACAGTTTTACAACGTCACCTACAATGCCTAATATCGGCCAATGATTAACCCAACATCACCTACAATGTCTAATCATTGATATTTTAACATGTGTATATTCAGTGAATGGTTGTTTCATGGAAAAATGACACTCCAGTTACAACTAGTACAGTTTTAATATGGTGACAGATTCAAAGCCAAGCTGTCACTTCACCATCTATGGATAACACTGACCACTAATAAACAGATACAATATCTTTTTATATGGAACTAACCAATTTTAGTGATATAACTGACCAATTTTTAGTGAACATCCTTGGTTACTTGATGAAAGAAAATGTCCCAGTTACAACTAGTGCAGGTTTAATGACTGATGATTTGGAATGACATTCTGTGATTTTAGCTGTAGGTAGAACTACTTGTCTGAAAACAGAATCTGCCTTCTTGGGCAGGACATTCTAACATCATAAAAGCATGTACACATGTACACACACACACACACACACACACACACACACACACACACATACATACATACACACACAAACACAAATCATTAAATAGTTTTAGTTATTAATACTTCCCAATTCCACCATGTAGACTATACTATAACAGAGAAAAAGTTTTAGCACCATTCATCCAAGGGTTTGCTTGTTTTAATATGTCACTATAAACAAGCCAATGAGAATTTATGTTGTACAGTTTACATAGAAAAGTACAGTGAACCTAAGCACCTATCATGTAAGCATCATAATTTGTGTATGTCAGTGATCAGTTTTCAATACACATAAGATATTAGTTGATTGAAATTTTGAGGAGACAAGTACATTTTTCCATACAGTCCATAACAATTGGACTGTACTGTGTACAGACTGTGGACATTTACATAGCCTGTAAAATGATTATCACTACACTATTCCACTATCCTACCTGTAGACTTGTAAAATGATTATCACTACACTATTCCACTATCCTACCTGTAGACTTGTAAAATGATTATCACTACACTATTCCACTATCCTACCTGTAGACATGTAAAATGATTATCACTACACTATTCCACTATCCTACCTGTAGACTTGTAAAATGATTATCACTACACTATTCCACTATCCTACCTGTAGACTTGTAAAATGATTATCACTACACTATTCCACTATCCTACCTGTAGACTTGTAAAATGATTATCACTACACTATTCCACTATCCTACCTGTAGACTTGTAAAATGATTATCACTACACTATTCCACTATCCTACCTGTAGACTTGTAAAATGATTATCACTACACTATTCCACTATCCTACCTGTAGACCTGTAAAATGATTATCACTACACTATTCCACTATCCTACCTGTAGACTTGTAAAATGATTATCACTACACTATTCCACTATCCTACCTGTAGACTTGTAAAATGATTATCACTACACTATTCCACTATCCTACCTGTAGACTTGTAAAATGATTATCACTACACTATTCCACTATCCTACCTGTAGACTTGTAAAATGATTATCACTACACTATTCCACTATCCTACCTGTAGACTTGTAAAATGATTATCACTACACTATTCCACTATCCTACCTGTAGACCTGTAAAATGATTATCACTACACTATTCCACTATCCTACCTGTAGACTTGTAAAATGATTATCACTAAACTATTCCACTATCCTACCTGTAGACCTGTAAAATGATTATCACTACACTATTCCACTATCCTACCTGTAGACTTGTAAAATGATTATCACTACACTATTCCACTATCCTACCTGTAGACTTGTAAAATGATTATCACTACACTATTCCACTATCCTACCTGTAGACTTGTAAAATGATTATCACTACACTATTCCACTATCCTACCTGTAGACTTCAGAATGATTATCACTACAATATTCCACTATCCTACTTAGCAATAGCCACAGTTAGGCTAACTGAATAGTGCAGCAATACCCACAGTTAGGATGGTGGAATAGTGCAGCAATACCCACAGTTAGGATGGTGGAATAGTGCAGCAATACTCACAGTTAGGATGGTGGAATAGTGCAGTAATAGCTATAGTTAGGATGGTGGAATAGTGCAGCAATACCCACAGTTACGATGGTGGAATAGTGCAGTAATAGCTACAGTTAGGATGGTGGAATAGTGTAGCAATACCCACAGTTAGGATGGTGGAATAGTGCAGTAATAGCTATAGTTAGGATGGTGGAATAGTGCAGTAATAGCTATAGTTAGGATGGTGGAATAGTGCAGCAATACCCACAGTTAGGATGGTGGAATAGTGCAGTAATAGCTACAGTTAGGATGGTGGAATAGTGCAGTAATAGCTATAGTTAGGATGGTGGAATAGTGCAGCAATAGCAACAGTTAGGATGATGGAATAGTGCAGCAATACCCCCAGTTAGGATGGTGGAATAGTGCAGCAATAGCTATAGTTAGGATGGTGGAATAGTGCAGTGATAGCTATAGTTAGGATGGTGGAATAGTGCAGTAATAGCTACAGTTAGGATGGTGGAATAGTGCAGTAATAGCTACAGTTATGATGGTGGAATAGTGCAGCAATAGCAACAGTTAGGATGGTGGAATAGTGCAGCAATACCCCCAGTTAGGATAGTGGAATAGTGCAGCAATAGCTATAGTTAGGATGGTGGGATAGTGCAGTAATAGCTACAGTTAGGATGGTGGAATAGTGCAGTAATAGCTACAGTTAGGATGGTGGAATAGTGCAGTAATAGCTACAGTTAGGATAGTGGAATAGTGCAGTAATAGCTACAGTTAGGATGGTGGAATAGTGCAGTAATAGCTACAGTTAGGATGGTGGAATAGTGCAGTAATAGCTACAGTTAGGATGGTGGAATAGTGCAGTAATAGCTACAGTTAGGATAGTGGAATAGTGCAGCAATAGCTATAGATAGGATGGTGGAACAGTGCAGTAATAGCTACAGTTAGGATGGTGGAATAATGCAGTAATAGCTACAGTTAGGATGGTGGAATAGTGCAGTAATAGCTACAGTTAGGATAGTGGAATAGTGCAGTAATAGCTACAGTTAGGATGGTGGAATAGTGCAGTAATAGCTACAGTTAGGATAGTGGAATAGTGCAGCAATAGCTATAGATAGGATGGTGGAACAGTGCAGTAATAGCTACAGTTAGGATGGTGTAATAATGCAGTAATAGCTACAGTTAGGATGGTGGAATAGTGCAGTAATAGCTACAGTTAGGATAGTGGAATAGTGCAGCAATAGCTATAGATAGGATGGTGGAATAGTGCAGTAATAGCTACAGTTAGGATGGTGGAATAGTGCAGTGATAGCTATAGTTAGGATGGTGGAATAGTGCAGTAATAGCTACAGTTACGATGGTGGAATAGTGCAGCAATAGCTACAGTTAGGATGGTGGAATAGTGCAGCAATAGCTATAGTTAGGATGGTGGAATAGTGCAGTAATAGCTACAGTTATGATGGTGGAATAGTGCAGCAATAGCAACAGTTAGGATGGTGGAATAGTGCAGCAATACCCCCAGTTAGGATAGTGGAATAGTGCAGCAATAGCTATAGTTAGGATGGTGGAATAGTGCAGTAATAGCTACAGTTAGGATGGTGGAATAGTGCAGTAATAGCTACAGTTAGGATGGTGGAATAGTGCAGTAATAGCTACAGTTAGGATAGTGGAATAGTGCAGTAATAGCTACAGTTAGGATGGTGGAATAGTGCAGTAATAGCTACAGTTAGGATGGTGGAATAGTGCAGTAATAGCTACAGTTAGGATGGTGGAATAGTGCAGTAATAGCTACAGTTAGGATAGTGGAATAGTGCAGCAATAGCTATAGATAGGATGGTGGAACAGTGCAGTAATAGCTACAGTTAGGATGGTGGAATAATGCAGTAATAGCTACAGTTAGGATGGTGGAATAGTGCAGTAATAGCTACAGTTAGGATAGTGGAATAGTGCAGTAATAGCTACAGTTAGGATGGTGGAATAGTGCAGTAATAGCTACAGTTAGGATAGTGGAATAGTGCAGCAATAGCTATAGATAGGATGGTGGAACAGTGCAGTAATAGCTACAGTTAGGATGGTGGAATAATGCAGTAATAGCTACAGTTAGGATGGTGGAATAGTGCAGTAATAGCTACAGTTAGGATAGTGGAATAGTGCAGCAATAGCTATAGATAGGATGGTGGAATAGTGCAGTAATAGCTACAGTTAGGATGGTGGAATAGTGCAGTAATAGCTACAGTTAGGATGGTGGAATAGTGCAGTAATAGCTATAGTTAGGATGGTGGAATAGTGCAGTAATAGCTACAGTTAGGACGGTGGAATAGTGCAGTAATAGCTATAGTTAGGATGGTGGAATAGTGCAGCAATACCCCCAGTTAGGATGGTGGAATAGTGCAGTAATAGCTACAGTTAGGATGGTGGAATAGTGCAGTCATAGCTACAGTTAGGATGGTGGAATAGTGCAGTAATAGCTACAGTTAGGATGGTGGAATAGTGCAGTAATAGCTACAGTTAGGATAGTGGAATATTGCAGCAATAGCTATAGATAGGATGGTGGAACAGTGCAGTAATAGCTACAGTTAGGATGGTGGAATAGTGCAGTAATAGCTACAGTTAGGATGGTGGAATAGTGCAGTAATAGCTACAGTTAGGATGGTGGAATAGTGCAGTAATAGCTACAGTTAGGATGGTGGAATAGTGCAGTAATAGCTACAGTTAGGATGGTGGAATAGTGCAGTAATAGCTACAGTTAGGATAGTGGAATAGTGCAGTAATAGCTACAGTTAGGATGGTGGAATAATGCAGTAATAGCTACAGTTAGGATGGTGGAATAGTGCAGCAATAGCTACAGTTAGGATAGTGGAATAGTGCAGCAATAGCTATAGATAGGATGGTGGAACAGTGCAGTAATAGCTACAGTTAGGATGGTGGAATAGTGCAGTAATAGCTACAGTTAGGATGGTGGAATAGTGCAGTAATAGCTACAGTTAGGATGGTGGAATAGTGCAGTAATAGCTACAGTTAGGATGGTGGAATAGTGCAGTAATAGCTACAGTTACGATGGTGGAATAGTGCAGCAATAGCTACAGTTAGGATGGTGGAATAGTGCAGCAATAGCTATAGTTAGGATGGTGGAATAGTGCAGTGATAGCTATAGTTAGGATGGTGGAATAGTGCAGTAACAGCTACAGTTAGGATAGTGGAATAGTGCAGCAATAGCTATAGATAGGATGGTGGAACAGTGCAGTAATAGCTACAGTTAGGATGGTGGAATAGTGCAGTAATAGCTACAGTTACGATGGTGGAATAGTGCAGTAATAGCTACAGTTAGGATGTTGGAATAGTGCAGTAATAGCTACAGTTAGGATAGTGGAATAGTTCAGCAATAGCTATAGATAGGATGGTGGAACAGTGCAGTAATAGCTGCAGTTAGGATGGTGGAATAATGCAGTAATAGCTACAGTTAGGATGGTGGAATAATGCAGTAATAGCTACAGTTAGGATAGTGGAATAGTGCAGTGATAGCTATAGTTAGGATAGTGGAATAGTGCAGTGATAGCTACAGTTAGGATGGTGGAATAGTGCAGTGAGAGCTATAGTTAGGATAGTAGAATAGTGCAGTGATAGCTATAGTTAGGATAGTGGAATAGTGCAGTAATAGCTACAGTTAGGATGGTGGAATAGTGCAGCAATAGCTATAGTTAGGATAGTGGAATAGTGCAGTGATAGCTATAGTTAGGATGGTGGAATAGTGCAGTAATAGCTACAGTTAGGATGGTGGAATAGTGCAGTGATAGCTACAGTTAGGATGGTGGAATAGTGCAGTAATAGCTACAGTTAGGATGGTGGAATAGTGCAGTAATAGCTACAGTTAGGATGGTGGAATAGTGCAGTGATAGCTACAGTTAGGATGGTGGAATAGTGCAGTAATAGCTACAGTTAGGATGGTGGAATAGTGCAGTAATAGCTATAGTTAGGATGGTGGAATAGTGCAGCAATACCCCCAGTTAGGATGGTGGAATAGTGCAGCAATAGCTACAGTTAGGATGGTGGAATAGTGCAGTAATAGCTACAGTTAGGATGGTGGAATAGTGCAGTAATAGCTACAGTTAGGATGGTGGAATAGTGCAGCAATACCCCCAGTTAGGATGGTGGAATAGTGCAGCAATAGCTACAGTTAGGATGGTGGAATAGTGCAGTAATAGCTACAGTTAGGATGGTGGAATAGTGCAGTCATAGCTACAGTTAGGATGGTGGAATAGTGCAGTAATAGCTACAGTTAGGATGGTGGAATAGTGCAGTAATAGCTACAGTTAGGATAGTGGAATATTGCAGCAATAGCTATAGATAGGATGGTGGAACAGTGCAGTAATAGCTACAGTTAGGATGGTGGAATAGTGCAGTAATAGCTACAGTTAGGATGGTGGAATAGTGCAGTAATAGCTACAGTTAGGATGGTGGAATAGTGCAGTAATAGCTACAGTTAGGATGGTGGAATAGTGCAGTAATAGCTACAGTTAGGATGGTGGAATAGTGCAGTAATAGCTACAGTTAGGATAGTGGAATAGTGCAGTAATAGCTACAGTTAGGATGGTGGAATAATGCAGTAATAGCTACAGTTAGGATGGTGGAATAGTGCAGTAATAGCTACAGTTAGGATAGTGGAATAGTGCAGCAATAGCTATAGATAGGATGGTGGAACAGTGCAGTAATAGCTACAGTTAGGATGGTGGAATAGTGCAGTAATAGCTACAGTTAGGATGGTGGAATAGTGCAGTAATAGCTACAGTTAGGATGGTGGAATAGTGCAGTAATAGCTACAGTTAGGATGGTGGAATAGTGCAGTAATAGCTACAGTTACGATGGTGGAATAGTGCAGCAATAGCTACAGTTAGGATGGTGGAATAGTGCAGCAATAGCTATAGTTAGGATGGTGGAATAGTGCAGTGATAGCTATAGTTAGGATGGTGGAATAGTGCAGTAACAGCTACAGTTAGGATAGTGGAATAGTGCAGCAATAGCTATAGATAGGATGGTGGAACAGTGCAGTAATAGCTACAGTTAGGATGGTGGAATAGTGCAGTAATAGCTACAGTTACGATGGTGGAATAGTGCAGTAATAGCTACAGTTAGGATGGTGGAATAGTGCAGTAATAGCTACAGTTAGGATAGTGGAATAGTGCAGCAATAGCTATAGATAGGATGGTGGAACAGTGCAGTAATAGCTGCAGTTAGGATGGTGGAATAATGCAGTAATAGCTACAGTTAGGATGGTGGAATAGTGCAGTAATAGCTACAGTTAGGATAGTGGAATAGTGCAGTGATAGCTATAGTTAGGATAGTGGAATAGTGCAGTGATAGCTATAGTTAGGATGGTGGAATAGTGCAGTAATAGCTACAGTTAGGATGGTGGAATAGTGCAGTGATAGCTATAGTTAGGATAGTGGAATAGTGCAGTAATAGCTACAGTTAGGATGGTGGAATAGTGCAGCAATAGCTATAGTTAGGATAGTGGAATAGTGCAGTGATAGCTATAGTTAGGATGGTGGAATAGTGCAGTAATAGCTACAGTTAGGATGGTGGAATAGTGCAGTGATAGCTACAGTTAGGATGGTGGAATAGTGCAGTAATAGCTACAGTTAGGATGGTGGAATAGTGCAGTAATAGCTACAGTTAGGATGGTGGAATAGTGCAGTGATAGCTACAGTTAGGATGGTGGAATAGTGCAGTAATAGCTACAGTTAGGATGGTGGAATAGTGCAGTAATAGCTATAGTTAGGATGGTGGAATAGTGCAGCAATACCCCCAGTTAGGATGGTGGAATAGTGCAGCAATAGCTACAGTTAGGATGGTGGAATAGTGCAGTAATAGCTATAGTTAGGATGGTGGAATAGTGCAGTAATAGCTATAGTTAGGATGGTGGAATAGTGCAGCAATACCCCCAGTTAGGATGGTGGAATAGTGCAGCAATAGCTACAGTTAGGATGGTGGAATAGTGCAGCAATAGCTATAGTTAGGATAGTGGAATAGTGCAGTAATAGCTATAGTTAGGATGGTGGAATAGTGCAGCAATACCCCCAGTTAGGATGGTGGAATAGTGCAGCAATAGCTACAGTTAGGATGGTGGAATAGTGCAGTAATAGCTACAGTTAGGATGGTGGAATAGTGCAGTAATAGCTACAGTTAGGATGGTGGAATAGTGCAGCAATACCCCCAGTTAGGATGGTGGAATAGTGCAGCAATAGCTACAGTTAGGATGGTGGAATAGTGCAGTAATAGCTACAGTTAGGATGGTGGAATAGTGCAGTCATAGCTACAGTTAGGATGGTGGAATAGTGCAGTAATAGCTACAGTTAGGATGGTGGAATAGTGCAGTAATAGCTACAGTTAGGATAGTGGAATATTGCAGCAATAGCTATAGATAGGATGGTGGAACAGTGCAGTAATAGCTACAGTTAGGATGGTGGAATAGTGCAGTAATAGCTACAGTTAGGATGGTGGAATAGTGCAGTAATAGCTACAGTTAGGATGGTGGAATAGTGCAGTAATAGCTACAGTTAGGATGGTGGAATAGTGCAGTAATAGCTACAGTTAGGATGGTGGAATAGTGCAGTAATAGCTACAGTTAGGATAGTGGAATAGTGCAGTAATAGCTACAGTTAGGATGGTGGAATAATGCAGTAATAGCTACAGTTAGGATGGTGGAATAGTGCAGTAATAGCTACAGTTAGGATAGTGGAATAGTGCAGCAATAGCTATAGATAGGATGGTGGAACAGTGCAGTAATAGCTACAGTTAGGATGGTGGAATAGTGCAGTAATAGCTACAGTTAGGATGGTGGAATAGTGCAGTAATAGCTACAGTTAGGATGGTGGAATAGTGCAGTAATAGCTACAGTTAGGATGGTGGAATAGTGCAGTAATAGCTACAGTTACGATGGTGGAATAGTGCAGCAATAGCTACAGTTAGGATGGTGGAATAGTGCAGCAATAGCTATAGTTAGGATGGTGGAATAGTGCAGTGATAGCTATAGTTAGGATGGTGGAATAGTGCAGTAACAGCTACAGTTAGGATAGTGGAATAGTGCAGCAATAGCTATAGATAGGATGGTGGAACAGTGCAGTAATAGCTACAGTTAGGATGGTGGAATAGTGCAGTAATAGCTACAGTTACGATGGTGGAATAGTGCAGTAATAGCTACAGTTAGGATGGTGGAATAGTGCAGTAATAGCTACAGTTAGGATAGTGGAATAGTGCAGCAATAGCTATAGATAGGATGGTGGAACAGTGCAGTAATAGCTGCAGTTAGGATGGTGGAATAATGCAGTAATAGCTACAGTTAGGATGGTGGAATAGTGCAGTAATAGCTACAGTTAGGATAGTGGAATAGTGCAGTGATAGCTATAGTTAGGATAGTGGAATAGTGCAGTGATAGCTATAGTTAGGATGGTGGAATAGTGCAGTAATAGCTACAGTTAGGATGGTGGAATAGTGCAGTGATAGCTATAGTTAGGATAGTGGAATAGTGCAGTAATAGCTACAGTTAGGATGGTGGAATAGTGCAGCAATAGCTATAGTTAGGATAGTGGAATAGTGCAGTGATAGCTATAGTTAGGATGGTGGAATAGTGCAGTAATAGCTACAGTTAGGATGGTGGAATAGTGCAGTGATAGCTACAGTTAGGATGGTGGAATAGTGCAGTAATAGCTACAGTTAGGATGGTGGAATAGTGCAGTAATAGCTACAGTTAGGATGGTGGAATAGTGCAGTGATAGCTACAGTTAGGATGGTGGAATAGTGCAGTAATAGCTACAGTTAGGATGGTGGAATAGTGCAGTAATAGCTATAGTTAGGATGGTGGAATAGTGCAGCAATACCCCCAGTTAGGATGGTGGAATAGTGCAGCAATAGCTACAGTTAGGATGGTGGAATAGTGCAGTAATAGCTATAGTTAGGATGGTGGAATAGTGCAGTAATAGCTATAGTTAGGATGGTGGAATAGTGCAGCAATACCCCCAGTTAGGATGGTGGAATAGTGCAGCAATAGCTACAGTTAGGATGGTGGAATAGTGCAGCAATAGCTATAGTTAGGATAGTGGAATAGTGCAGTGATAGCTACAGTTAGGATGGTGGAATAGTGCAGTGATAGCTATAGTTAGGATAGTGGAATAGTGCAGTGATAGCTATAGTTAGGATGGTGGAATAGTGCAGTGATAGCTATAGTTAGGATGGTGGAATAGTGCAGCAATACCCATAGTTAGGATGGTGGAATAGTGCAGTAATAGCTACGGTTAGGATGGTGGAATAGTGCAGTAATAGCTACAGTTAGGATGGTGGAATAGTGCAGTAATAGCTACAGTTAGGATGGTGGAATAGTGCAGTAATAGCTACAGTTAGGATGGTGGAATAGTGCAGTGATAGCTACAGTTAGGATGGTGGAATAGTGCAGTGATAGCTACAGTTAGGATGGTGGAATAGTGCAGTAATAGCTACAGTTAGGATGGTGGAATAGTGCAGCAATAGCTACAGTTAGGATGGTGGAATAGTGCAGCAATAGCTACAGTTAGGATGGTGGAATAGTGCAGTGATAGCTATAGTTAGGATGGTGGAATAGTGCAGTAATAGCTACAGTTAGGATGGTGGAATAGTGCAGTGATAGCTACAGTTAGGATGGTGGAATAGTGCAGCAATAGCTACAGTTAGGATGGTGGAATAGTGCAGTAATAGCTACAGTTAGGATGGTGGAATAGTGCAGTGATAGCTATAGTTAGGATAGTGGAATAGTGCAGTGATAGCTATAGTTAGGATGGTGGAATAGTGCAGTAATAGCTACAGTTAGGATGGTGGAATAGTGCAGCAATAGCTACAGTTAGGATGGTGGAATAGTGCAGTAATAGCTACAGTTAGGATGGTGGAATAGTGCAGTGATAGCTATAGTTAGGATAGTGGAATAGTGCAGTGATAGCTATAGTTAGGATGGTGGAATAGTGCAGTAATAGCTATAGTTAGGATGGTTGAATAGTGCAGTGAAAGCTATAGTTAGGATAGTGGAATAGTGCAGTGATAGCTATAGTTAGGATGGTGGAATAGTGCAGTAATAGCTATAGTTAGGATGGTGGAATAGTGCAGTAATAGCTACAGTTACGATGGTGGAATAGTGCAGCAATAGCAACAGTTAGGATGGTGGAATAGTGCAGCAATAGCTATAGATAGGATGGTGAAATAGTGCAGCAATAGCTATAGTTAGGATAGTGGAATAGTGCAGTGATAGCTATAGTTAGGATGGTGGAATAGTGCAGTAATAGCTATAGTTAGGATGGTGGAATAGTGCAGTAATAGCTACAGTTAGGATGGTGGAATAGTGCAGCAATAGCTATAGTTAGGATAGTGGAATAGTGCAGTGATAGCTATAGTTAGGATGGTGGAATAGTGCAGTGATAGCTATAGTTAGGATGGTGGAATAGTGCAGTAATAGCTAAAGTTAGGATGGTGGAATAGTGCAGTAATAGCTACAGTTAGGATGGTGGAATAGTGCAGTGATAGCTATAGTTAGGATGGTGGAATAGTGCAGTAATAGCTACAGTTAGGATGGTGGAATAGTGCAGTAATAGCTACAGTTAGGATGGTGGAATAGTGCAGTAATAGCTACGGTTAGGTTGGTGGAATAGTGCAGTAATAGCTACAGTTAGGATGGTGGAATAGTGCAGCAATAGCTACAGTTAGGATGGTGGAATAGTGCAGTAATAGCTACGGTTAGGATGGTGGAATAGTGCAGTAATAGCTACAGTTAGGATGGTGGAATAGTGCAGCAATAGCTATAGTTAGGATGGTGGAATAGTGCAGTAATAGCTATAGTTAGGATGGTGGAATAGTGCAGCAATAGCTATAGTTAGGAAGGTGGAATAGTGCAGCAATAGCTATAGTTAGGATGGTGGAATAGTGCAGCAATAGCTACAGTTAGGATGGTGGAATAGTGCAGCAATAGCTATAGTTAGGATGGTGGAATAGTGCAGCAATAGCTACAGTTAGGATGGTGGAATAGTGCAGCAATAGCTATAGTTAGGATGTTGGAATAGTGCAGTAATAGCTATAGTTAGGATGGTGGAATAGTGCAGCAATAGCTACAGTTAAGATGGTGGAATAGTGCAGCAATAGCTATAGTTAGGATGGTGGAATAGTGCAGTAATAGCTATAGTTAGGATGGTGGAATAGTGCAGTAATAGCTATAGTTAGGATGGTGGAATAGTGCAGTAATAGCTATAGTTAGGATGGTGGAATAGTGCAGCAATAGCTATAGTTGGGATGGTGGAATAGTGCAGCAATAGCAAAATATGTGAAGACAACAAGTCTTTTCATCTCAATGTGTATAAACTCACCAAGTACATATTTCACCAATAGAAAATCAATATAATATATATCTACATATAGTAAAAACACAAATACGATAAATATGTAAACAAAACTGTGAATATGTTGTTTACCTTGGTTACTCTTGATAGTCATTCCTACATAAAATAAAAACAATAAAAAAAGACAGCTGAAGGAATAGTTAACTTCAAAAATACACATCTCTCAATGATTCAATAAAATGTTTTAAAGGGTTTTCTTTTACATTTATCTAATAGGTCAGGCGGGGTACTTACTTTATCTAAAGATGGCATTTTATTACTATGGTGGACAGTCATGCTTAGTTCCCCATCATGCAATACCACTATGTATGATAAAGTATCTGAATTCCTTGTATTACATCCACTGCCATTACTAGGATCCAGTAAACACTACAACTAGGAGGAACGGCATCAGACAGGACTATTGGATGTATAGCCTGACAGTACTAGTATGTGATGTCATCAATACAATATAATGTTTGAACCTCTTGCAAAATCCCAGATATTTGGAGATTCACTACCACTTTGGGTGTACTTTTGTCATCAGTCAGTGTATGGTTGCAGTGTTTACTGGACTCCAGTTATCAGTCAGTGTATGGTTCCAGTGTTTACTGGACTCCAGTTATCAGTCAGTGTATGGTTGCAGTGTTTACTGGACTCCAGTTATCAGTCAGTGTATGGTTGCAGTGTTTACTGGACTCCAGTTATCAATCAGTGTATGGTTGCAGTGTTTACTGGACTCCAGTTTATATCAGTCAGTGTATGGTTGCAGTGTTTACTGGACTCCAGTTATCAGTCAGTGTATGGCTGCAGTGTTTACTGGACTCCAGTTTATATCAGTCAGTGTATGGCTGCAGTGTTTACTGGACTCCAGTTTATATCAGTCAGTGTATGGTTGCAGTGTTTACTGGACTCCAGTTTATATCAGTCAGTGTATGGTTGCAGTGTTTACTGGACTCCAGTTTATATCAGTCAGTGTATGGTTGCAGTGTTTACTGGACTCCAGTTATCAGTCAGTGTATGGTTGCAGTGTTTACTGGACTCCAGTTTATATCAGTCAGTGTATGGTTGCAGTGTTTACTGGACTCCAGTTATCAGTCAGTGTATGGTTGCAGTGTTTACTGGACTCCAGTTATCAGTCAGTGTATGGTTCCAGTGTTTACTGGACTCCAGTTATCAGTCAGTGTATGGTTGCAGTGTTTACTGGACTCCAGTTATCAGTCAGTGTATGGTTGCAGTGTTTACTGGACTCCAGTTATCAGTCAGTGTATGGCTGCAGAAATTGAGACACAGTATCAAAGAGAGTGGTTCATGCATCCAGTGTGTCTACACGCAACCAGTGTGTAATGTATGATTTCTTTACAGATTTAGCAATGTTCCTCTAAAACCCATGCTAACCACTTACAACCAAAATTTAAGGAAATGTAGTGTGGTTAATTTTACTATGAATGAAAGTGCAAACTGAGTATAATTACATTCAGTTTTGTAGCTGAGTGAAATCTAGTAAGGCTCACCAAAATTTGGACTCTTTATTTCAGCATTTTATTACACATTTAAAGTCCACAACATTAAATGACAAGTCATCATGGATGACAAGCCCCCTTATCTTATATGACATTCATCGTAGATGACATAGTCCCTGCTGTTTGGGAGCTGTTGATCCCTGTTTGGATTGTAACATTTCTTGTCTGTGATGGGTGTAATCACAAATTGACATGCATATGTACTTAATAGTACACTGCCCCTTATACCAAGATTGACTGAAATTGGATCCAAACATGAAAAATTCATAAAGAATCCTGGCTGCCTTGCAGTCCTGTTGGATCATATCATGACACAAGCTGACATACATATATACATCATAGTACATTGTCTTTAAATAAAGTTTTAATGGAAATTGTTCATGCATGTCTGTGTAATGGTCCCAAACATGGAAAAATCATAACAAAATTGATACGATCCAATATGGCCACTGGGCAAACATTTGACATTGTCCTTATACCGTATCAAGACACAAGTTAATATGTATGTGAAGATTATAGTACAATGTATATATCAATTCAATTCAATACAATTCAAAACTTTGTCTGCATATAAAAACACAGAAAATTGTCTTCAGACTCATCAGCAAATATTACAAAAATACACACAATTCACAGCAATGAAAACAGAAATAGTATATTTACATAATGACATAAACGTTCACTTGAAGCTGTCACATTGTGTTCAAAATAGCCACTGCTGGCTGATGGTAAGAATTATTTTTTAAACAAGTTCTTTTTTGAAAATGGAACCCTGTAACGACGTCCAGAGGGAAGCTTCTGGAAGTGAGTATGTAATGGATGTGTCCGGTCATTTAACTATTTTCAATGCCTTTCTTTTTACTGACAAACAAGTCATTGAGAATGACATAGTCCCCGCTATAATTGGGTTTTAATGAATTATCACTACTCTGATCACGCAACAACATTTGTGAACCTAAATCAAACAGACTTAGATATGTTGTGTGTGCTTGTTGGACATGGAATATGCCTCCAACAATAAAGGATTGGTTGGGTATGGGGGATCATATCAAGATGAAAATGGAGTCTGAGTTATATGGCTTTGGACATGGAAAATTCACAAACAAAATGGCTGCCAGGCAGCAATATTGGATTGTATCACGACGAAAATGGATATGCACATGTATGTCATAGAACACTGTCCTAATACCAACTTTCAATGAGATATGTTCAAACATGTCTTAGTAATGGCTTTGGACATGGAAAATTCACAAACAAAATGGCTGCCAGGCAGCCATATTGGATCGTATCATGACGAAAATGGATATGCACATGTATGTTATAGAACACTGTCCTAATACCAACTTTGAATGAGATCTGTTTAAGCATGTCTGAGTTATGGCTTTGGACATGGAAAATTCACAAACAAAATGGCTGCCATGCAGCCATATTGGATCGTATCATGACGAAAATGGATATGCACATGTATGTCATAGAACACTGTCCTAATACCAACTTTGAATGAGATGTTGTCCCTGTACCAAGTTTTAAAAAAATCAGTCCAGGCATCTCCAAGAAACAGCTGCGGACAGACGGACGGACGGACGGACGGACGGACGGACGGACGGACTGACGCACGGACAGACGGAACCCAATCCATAAGTCCCCGTCCCGGACTTCGTCCAGCGGGGACTAATAATGCAAGTGACAAAGAGAAGATTGCTTGCTACAGATGACATTTGCCGCTGTGTTGACAATGCGAGAAAGCTTACTTCTGTTACTTACTGTCAAATTGCCATACCAAAGCACAAATGATCAATTTGTACTCGCGATTTTCGGGATTTCTAATATTATTTTCTGTATATTTCAAATAAAGTTTTAAATACTGTTCCCTCTCACTGTTTTTTTTCTATTTCCTACCTGATATCAATGTCTTATCTGAGTTTATCAGCTTTGCATGAATTAGTAGCTTGCTAGAACAAACTCACTACTTGCCCAAATTAACACATTATGCTGTGAGTGTAAACATCCACTGATCCGACTAATGGTAGTACACCATTCCAGTCATGTCCAAGTAATGGTTCTGGACATGAAAAAATCTTTTAACAAATTGGCCGCCCGGTGATCATATTGGATCATACAACGACATAAATTCACATGCATATGTATGTATAGAACATTGTCCTTATACCAACTTTGAATGAGATGTGTTCAGTATGTCTGCGTAATGGCTTTGAACATGAAAAATTGGTAACGAAATGGCCGTCTGGTGGCCATAATGAATTGTATCACAAAATAAATTGACTGCATATGCCATAGTGTATTGTTCTTGTACCAAGTTTTAAGACTGCAGTCATCAATTGAATGGTCAATGGTGACTGCAGTCATCAATTGAATGGTCAATGGTTTAACATGAAGTTCTTAAGACTGCAGTCATCAATTGAATGGTCAATGATTTAACATGAAGTTCTTAAGACTGCAGTCATCAATTGAATGGCCAATGATTTAACATGAAGTTCTTAAGACTGCAGTCATCAATTGAATGGTCAATGATTTAACATGAAGTTCTTAAGACTGCAGTCATCAATTGAATGGTCAATGATTTAACATGAAGTTCTTAAGACTGCAGTCATCAATTGAATGGTCAATGATTTAACATGAAGTTCTTAAGACTGCAGTCATCAATTGAATGGTCAATGGTTTAACAAGAAGTTCTTAAGACTGCAGTCATCAATTGAATGGTCAATGATTTAACATGAAGTTCTTAAGACTGCAGTCATCAATTGAATGGTCAATGGTTTAACAAGAAGTTCTTAAGACTGCAGTCATCAATTGAATGGTCAATGGTTTAACATGAAGTTCTTAAGACTGCAGTCATCAATTGAATGGTCAATGGTTTAACAAGAAGTTCTTAAGACTGCAGTCATCAATTGAATGGTCAATGGTTTAACAAGAAGTTCTTAAGACTGCAGTCATCAATTGAATGGTCAATGATTTAACATGAAGTTCTTAAGACTGCAGTCATCAATTGAATGGTCAATGGTTTAACAAGAAGTTCTTAAGACTGCAGTCATCAATTGAATGGTCAATGATTTAACATGAAGTTCTTAAGACTGCAGTCATCAATTGAATGGTCAATGGTTTAACAAGCAGTTCTTAAGATATGATTATATTCAGAGATCCATTCACACTGAATACATTTATGCCATGTCATGCAGTAATGAGTGTCTCATGAATACGCACGGTAACAAAGTAGCAAAACTGCCCCGTGGTTGGGAAGGTTTGGAATACCCCGGAAACCGGGCGCGGAACCACCAACTTGAAATTGCTTTCATCCCTTATTCTTCCAAAGTTATGATAGGTATACTGAAATTTAACAACAAACACTGCTGCCATTCAACCATAATTATTGATCAGTCGCAAAACAAAGTGACATACATATATGTGTCATATAGTATGTTACATTTGTTCCAGATTTGGATGAAATCAGTTGGTGAATACCACAGATATAAGTTTCTTACTTGTCTTTGCACTACTGAACCCTGTCAGTTCAGTTTTGCTCAAAATAACTAGACTCAATATATACAAATATTTGTAATTTTGGGGTGTTTCAAAGTCAATGACTTTTATTTATCTGATTTTTATCATTTGCTGACAAGAGCACTGCAATCATTGGGTTTACATACAGATATAGTTGTGGGTATCATTGGGTTTACATACAGACATGGTTGTGGTTATCATGGGTTTACATACAGACATGGTTGTGGTTATCATGGGTTTACATACAGACATGGTTGTGGCTAGCATTGGGTTTACATACAGACAACAGTTTTGGGTATCATTGGGTTTACATACAGACACAGTTTTGGGTATCATTGGGTTTACATACAGACACAGGTATTGTTATCATTGGGTTTACATACAGACAGAGTTTTGGGTATCATTGGGTTTACATACAGAGAGGTATGGTTATCATTGGGTTTACATACAGACAGGTATGGTTATCATTGGGTTTACATACAGACACAGGTATGGGTATCATTAGGTTTACATACAGACACAGGTATGGGTATCATTGGGTTTACATACAGACAGGTATGGTTATCATTGGGTTTACATACAGACACAGGTATGGGTATCATTGGGTTTACATACAGACACAGGTATGGGTATCATTGGGTTTACATACAGACACAGGTATTGTTATCATTAGGTTTACATACAGACACAGGAATGGGTATCATTGGGTTTACATACAGACACAGGTATGGGTATCATTAGGTTTACATACAGACACAGTTGTGGCTATCATTGGGTTTACATACAGACACAGGTATGGCTATCATTGGGTTTACATACAGATACAGGTATGGTTACCATTGGGTTTACATACAGACACAGTTGTGGCATCATTGGGTTTACATACAGACACAGGTATGGGTATCATTGGGTTTACATACAGACACGGTTGTGGCTATCATTGGGTTTACATACAGACACAGGTATGGGTATCATTAGGTTTACATACAGACACAGGTATGGGTATTATTGGGTTTACATACAGACAGAGGTATGGTATCATTAGGTTTACATACAGACACAGGTATGGGTATCATTGGGTTTACATACAGACACAGGTATGGGTATCATTGGGTTTACATACAGACAGAGGTATGGTATCATTAGGTTTACATACAGACACGGTTGTGGCTTTCATTGGGTTTACATACAGACACAGGTATGGGTATCATTGGGTTTACATACAGACAGGGTTGTGGGTATCATTGGGTTTACATACAGACACGGTTGTGGCTTTCATTGGGTTTACATACAGACACAGGTATGGGTATCATTGGGTTTACATACAGACACGGTTGTGGGTATCATTGGGTTTACATACAGAAACAGGTAGGATTATTGGGTTAACATACAGACACAGGTATGGGTATCATTGGGTTTACACACAGAGAGGTATGGGTATCATTGGGTTTACATACAGAGAGGTATGGTTATCATTGGGTGTACATACAGACATGGTTGTGGCTATCATTGGGTTTACATACAGGCAACAGTTTTGGGTATCATTGGGTTTACATACAGACACAGTTTTGGGTATCATTGGGTTTACATACAGACACAGTTTTGGGTATCATTGGGTTAACATACAGACACAGGTAGGATTATTGGGTTTACATACAGACACAGTTTTGGGTATCATTGGGTTTACATACAGAGAGGTATGGGTATCATTGGGTTTACATACATATTATGGTTGTATGATTGGGTTTACATACATATGACACTTGTGGGTATCATTGGGTTTACACTATACATTTGACACTTGTGGGTATCATTGGGTTTACATACATATTATGGCTGTATCATTGGGTTAACTACTGCCATACAAACATTAAACTACAACATAACTGTAACAACGCCATCCTTCAAATGTCTTGTAAAAGATATATGTATAGATACCCACTATATAACCACCAAAGAAAGATCCATTTCTTGAATCATGTCCCGAAAATTAACACTGTGCTACACATTTAAAGATTTACTTTTATGGTGAATTATCATAATGGTATGCATGCATCCAGTAACACAAGTAGTGACATTCTATCTGACTAGAATATTGAGATATTAGAGACAACTTGTGTTTAATACAAACATCAAAGCCATCTCTGCACTATAAGGTTACTAATACCAAACACAATAGTTGTTGTATTAAAATACGCATTGAGTATAAACAACCTTGTATACAATCAGTTTATAAGAAAAACAAAGGTAAGAATATTCAAACAGGATGTGGAAAATTTCCAACCACACAATCTCTGTTCCTGCCTGCGCAGACAAGTAAAACTGCTTACTTGCACATAATAATTATTATGTATATTTAGTATCAAGTTTTTTCTATAATTATGTATTTTTAGTACCATCAAGGTATTTCTATAATTATGTATCTCTAGTATCATCAGGTATTTCTATAATTATGTACCTTTAGTATCATCAGGTATTTCTATAACTATGTATCTTTAGTATCATCAGGGTATTTCTATAATTATGTATCTTTAGTATCATCAGGTATTTCTATAATTATGTATCTTTAGTATCATCAGGGTATTTCTATAATTATGTATCTTTAGTATCATCAGGTATTTCTATAATTATGTATCTTTAGTATCATCGAGGTATTTCTATAATTATGTATCTTTAGTATCATCAGGTATTTCTATAATTATATATCTTTAGTATCATCAGGTATTTCTATAATTATGTATCTTTGGTATTATCAGGTATTTCTATAATTATGTATCTTTAGTATCATCAGGTATTTCTATAATTATGTATCTTGAGTACCATCTGGTATTTCTATAATTATGTATCTTTGGTATTATCAGGTATTTCTATAATTATGTATCTTTAGTATCATCAGGTATTTCTATAATTATGTATCTTTAGTACAATCAGGTATTTCTATAATTATGTATCTTTAGTATCATCAGGTATTTCTATAACTATGTATCTTTAGTACAATCAGGTATTTCTATAATTATGTATCTTTAGTATCATCAGGTATTTCTATAATTATGTATCTTTAGTATCATCAGGTATTTCTATAATTATGTATCTTTAGTACCATCAGGTATTTCTATAATTATGTATCTTTAGTATCATCAGGTATTTCTATAATTATGTATCTTTAGTACCATCAGGTATTTCTATAATTATATATCTTTAGTATTATCAGGTATTTCTATAATTATGTATCTTTAGTACCATCAGGTATTTCTATAATTATATATCTTTGGTATCATCAGGTATTTCTATAATTATGTATCTTTAGTATCATCAGGTATTTCTATAATTATGTATCTTGAGTACCATCAGGTATTTCTATAATTATGTATCTTGAGTACCATCAGGTATTTCTATAATTATATATCTTTAATATTATCAGGTATTTCTATAATTATGTATCTTTAGTATCATCAGGTATTTCTATAATTATATATCTTTGGTATCATCAGGTATTTCTATAATTATGTATGTTTAGTATCATCAGGTATTTCTATAATTATATATCTTTGGTATCATCAGGTATTTCTATAATTATGTATCTTTAGTATCATCAGGTATTTCTATAATTATGTATCTTGAGTACCATCAGGTATTTCTATAATTATATATCTTTAATATTATCAGGTATTTCTATAATTATGTATCTTTAGTATCATCAGGTATTTCTATAATTATATATCTTTGGTATCATCAGGTATTTCTATAATTATGTATGTTTAGTATCATCAGGTATTTCTATAATTATATATCTTTGGTATCATCAGGTATTTCTATAATTATGTATCTTTAGTATCATCAGGTATTTCTATAATTATGTATCTTGAGTACCATCAGGTATTTCTATAATTATATATCTTTAATATTATCAGGTATTTCTATAATTATGTATCTTTAGTATCATCAGGTATTTCTATAATTATATATCTTTGGTATCATCAGGTATTTCTATAATTATGTATCTTTAGTATCATCAGGGTATTTCTATAATTATGTATCTTTAGTATCATCAGGTATTTCTATAATTATGTATCTTTAGTATCATCAGGTATTTCTATAATTATGTATCTTTGGTATTATCAGGTATTTCTATAATTATGTATCTTTGGTATCATCAGGTATTTCTATAATTATATATCTTTAATATTATCAGGTATTTCTATAATTATGTATCTTTAGTATCATCAGGTATTTCTATAATTATGTATCTTTAGTATCATCAGGTATTTCTATAACTGTATCTTTAGTATCATCAGGTATTTCTATAATTATGTATCTTTGGTACCATCAGGTATTTCTATAATTATGTATCTTTGGTATTATCAGGTATTTCTATAATTATGTATCTTTGGTATTATCAGGTATTTCTATAATTATGTATCTTTAGTATCATCAGGTATTTCTATAATTATGTATCTTTGGTATTATCAGGTATTTCTATAATTATGTATCTTTAGTATCATCAGGTATTTCTATAATTATGTATCTTTAGTATCATCAGGTATTTCTATAACTATGTATCTTTAGTACAATCAGGTATTTCTATAATTATGTATCTTTGGTATCATCAGGTATTTCTATAATTATGTATCTTTAGTATCATCAGGTATTTCTATAATTATGTATCTTTAGTATCATCAGGTATTTCTATAACTATGTATCTTTAGTACAATCAGGTATTTCTATAATTATGTATCTTTAGTATCATCAGGTATTTCTATAATTATGTATCTTTAGTATCATCAGGTATTTCTATAATTATGTATCTTTGGTATTATCAGGTATTTCTATAATTATGTATCTTTGGTATTATCAGGTATTTCTATAATTATGTATCTTTAGTATCATCAGGTATTTCTATAATTATGTATCTTTAGTATCATCAGGTATTTCTATAACTATGTATCTTTAGTACCATCAGGTATTTCTATATTTATGTATCTTTAGTATCATCAGGTATTTCTATAATTATGTATCTTTAGTATCATCAGGTATTTCTATAACTATGTATCTTTGGTATTATCAGGTATTTCTATAATTATGTATCTTTAGTATCATCAGGTATTTCTATATTTATGTATCTTTAGTATCATCAGGTATTTCTATATTTATGTATCTTTAGTATCATCAGGTATTTCTATATTTATGTATCTTTAGTATCATCAGGTATTTCTATAATTATGTATCTTGAGTACCATCAGGTATTTCTATAATTATGTATCTTTAGTATCATCAGGTATTTCTATAACTATGTATCTTTAGTACAATCAGGTATTTCTATAATTATGTATCTTTAGTATCATCAGGTATTTCTATAATTATGTATCTTTAGTACAATCAGGTATTTCTATAATTATGTATCTTTAGTATCATCAGGTATTTCTATAACTATGTATCTTTAGTACAATCAGGTATTTCTATATTTATGTATCTTTAGTATCATCAGGTATTTCTATAATTATGTATCTTGAGTACCATCAGGTATTTCTATAATTATGTATCTTTAGTATCATCAGGTATTTCTATAACTATGTATCTTTAGTATCATCAGGTATTTCTATAATTATGTATCTTTAGTATCATCAGGTATTTCTATAATTATGTATCTTTAGTATCATCAGGTATTTCTATAATTATGTATCTTTAGTATCATCAGGTATTTCTATAATTATGTATCTTTAGTATCATCAGGTATTTCTATAATTATGTATCTTTAGTATCATCAGGTATTTCTATAATTATGTATCTTTAGTATCATCATGTATTTCTATAATTATGTATCTTGAGTATCATCAGGTATTTCTATAATTATGTCTTTTTAGTATCATCAGGTATTTCTATAATTATGTATCTTTAGTATCATCAGGTATTTCTATAATTATGTATCTTGAGTACCATCAGGTATTTCTATAATTATGTATCTTTAGTATCATCAGGTATTTCTATAATTATGTATCTTTAGTACCATCAGGTATTTCTATAATTATGTATCTTTAGTACCATCAGGTATTTCTATAATTATGTATCTTTAGTACAATCAGGTATTTCTATAATTATGTATCTTTAGTATTATCAGGTATTTCTATAATTATGTATCTTTAGTATCATCAGGTATTTCTATAATTATGTATCTTTAGTATCATCAGGTATTTCTATAATTATGTCTTTTTAGTATCATCAGGTATTTCTATAATTATGTATCTTGAGTACCATCAGGTATTTCTATAATTATGTATCTTTAGTATCATCAGGTATTTCTATAACTGTATCTTTAGTATCATCAGGTATTTCTATAATAATGTATCTTTGGTATTATCAGGTATTTCTATAATAATGTATCTTTAGTATTATCAGGTATTTCTATAATTATGTATCTTTAGTATCATCAGGTATTTCTATAATTATGTATCTTTAGTACCATCAGGTATTTCTATAATTATGTATCTTTGGTATTATCAGGTATTTCTATAATTATGTATCTTTAGTATCATCAGGTATTTCTATAATTATATATCTTTGGTATCATCAGGTATTTCTATAATTATGTATCTTTGGTATTATCAGGTATTTCTATAATTATGTATCTTTAGTATCATCAGGTATTTCTATAATTATGTATCTTTAGTATCATCAGGTATTTCTATAATTATGTATCTTGAGTACCATCAGGTATTTCTATAACTATGTATCTTGAGTATCATCAGGTATTTCTATAATTATGTATCTTTAGTATCATCAGGGTATTTCTATAATTATGTATCTTTAGTATCTTCAGGTATTTCTATAATTATGTATCTTTAGTATCATCAGGTATTTCTATAATTATGTATCTTTGGTATCATCAGGTATTTCTATAATTATGTATCTTTGGTATCATCAGGTATTTCTATAATTATGTATCTTTAATATTATCAGGTATTTCTATAACTATGTATCTTTAGTACAATCAGGTATTTCTATAATTATGTATCTTTGGTATCATCAGGTATTTATATAATTATGTATCTTTAGTATCATCAGGTATTTCTATAATTATGTATCTTGAGTATCATCAGGTATTTCTATAATTTTGTATCTTTGGTATTATCAGGTATTTCTATAATTATGTATCTTTGGTATTATCAGGTATTTCTATAATTATGTATCTTTAGTACAATCAGGTATTTCTATATTTATGTATCTTTAGTATCATCAGGTATTTCTATAATTATGTATCTTTAGTATCATCAGGTATTTCTATAATTATGTATCTTTAGTATCATCAGGTATTTATATAATTATGTATCTTTAGTATCATCAGGTATTTATATAATTATGTATCTTTAGTATCATCAGGTATTTCTATAATTATGTATCTTGAGTACCATCAGGTATTTCTATAATTATGTATCTTTGGTATTATCAGGTATTTCTATAATTATGTATCTTTAGTATCATCAGGTATTTCTATAATTATGTATCTTTAGTATCATCAGGTATTTCTATAATTATGTATCTTTAGTATCATCAGGTATTTCTATAATTATGTATCTTGAGTATCATCAGGTATTTCTATAATTATGTATCTTTAGTATCATCAGGTATTTCTATAATTATGTATCTTGAGTATCATCAGGTATTTCTATAATTATGTATTTTTAGTATCATCAGGTATTTCTATAATTATGTATCTTTAGTATCATCAGGTATTTCTATAATTATGTATCTTGAGTACCATCAGGTATTTCTATAATTATGTATCTTTAGTATCATCAGGTATTTCTATAATTATGTATCTTTAGTACCATCAGGTATTTCTATAATTATGTATCTTTAGTACCATCAGGTATTTCTATAATTATGTATCTTTAGTACAATCAGGTATTTCTATAATTATGTATCTTTAGTATTATCAGGTATTTCTATAATTATGTATCTTTAGTATCATCAGGTATTTCTATAATTATGTATCTTTAGTATCATCAGGTATTTCTATAACTATGTATCTTTAGTACAATCAGGTATTTCTATATTTATGTATCTTTAGTATCATCAGGTATTTCTATAATTATGTATCTTTAGTATCATCAGGTATTTCTATAATTATGTATCTTTAGTATCATCAGGTATTTATATAATTATGTATCTTTAGTATCATCAGGTATTTATATAATTATGTATCTTTAGTATCATCAGGTATTTATATAATTATGTATCTTTAGTATCATCAGGTATTTCTATAATTATGTATCTTTAGTGTCATCAGGTATTTCTATAATTATGTATCTTGAGTATCATCAGGTATTTCTATAATTATGTATTTTTAGTATCATCAGGTATTTCTATAATTATGTATCTTTAGTATCATCAGGTATTTCTATAATTATGTATCTTGAGTACCATCAGGTATTTCTATAATTATGTATCTTTAGTATCATCAGGTATTTCTATAATTATGTATCTTTAGTACCATCAGGTATTTCTATAATTATGTATCTTTAGTACCATCAGGTATTTCTATAATTATGTATCTTTAGTATTATCAGGTATTTCTATAATTATGTATCTTTAGTATCATCAGGTATTTCTATAATTATGTATCTTTAGTATCATCAGGTATTTCTATAATTATGTCTTTTTAGTATCATCAGGTATTTCTATAATTATGTATCTTGAGTACCATCAGGTATTTCTATAATTATGTATCTTTGGTATTATCAGGTATTTCTATAATTATGTATCTTTAGTATCATCAGGTATTTCTATAATTATGTATCTTTAGTATCATCAGGTATTTCTATAATTATGTATCTTTAGTATCATCAGGTATTTCTATAATTATGTATCTTTAGTATCATCAGGTATTTCTATAATTATGTATCTTGAGTACCATCTGGTATTTCTATAACTATGTATCTTGAGTATCATCAGGTATTTCTATAATTATGTATCTTTAGTATCATCAGGGTATTTCTATAATTATGTATCTTTAGTATCATCAGGTATTTCTATAATTATGTATCTTTAGTATCATCAGGTATTTCTATAATTATGTATCTTTGGTATCATGAGGTATTTCTATAATTATGTATCTTTGGTATCATCAGGTATTTCTATAATTATGTATCTTTAATATTATCAGGTATTTCTATAACTATGTATCTTTAGTACAATCAGGTATTTCTATAATTATGTATCTTTAGTATCATCAGGTATTTCTATAATTATGTATCTTTAGTATCATCAGGTATTTCTATAATTATGTATCTTTAGTATCATCAGGTATTTCTATAATTATGTATCTTTAGTATCATCAGGGTATTTCTATAATTATGTATCTTTAGTATCATCAGGTATTTCTATAACTATGTATCTTTAGTATCATCAGGTATTTCTATAATTATGTATCTTTAGTATCACCAGGTATTTCTATAATTATGTATCTTTAGTATCATCAGGTATTTCTATAATTATGTATCTTGAGTATCATCAGGTATTTCTATAATTATGTCTTTTTAGTATCATCAGGTATTTCTATAATTATGTATCTTTAGTATCATCAGGTATTTCTATAATTATGTATCTTGAGTACCATCAGGTATTTCTATAATTATGTATCTTTAGTATCATCAGGTATTTCTATAATTATGTATCTTTAGTACCATCAGCTATTTCTATAATTATGTATCTTGAGTACCATCAGGTATTTCTATAATTATGTATCTTTGGTATCATCAGGGTATTTCTATAATTATGTATCTTTAGTATCATCAGGTATTTCTATAATTATGTATCTTTAGTATCATCAGGTATTTCTATAATTATGTATCTTTAGTACCATCAGGTATTTCTATAATTATGTATCTTTGGTATTATCAGGTATTTCTATAATTATGTATCTTTAGTATCATCAGGTATTTCTATAATTATGTATCTTTAGTACCATCAGGTATTTCTATAACTATGTATCTTTGGTATCATCAGGTATTTCTATAATTATGTATCTTTGGTATTATCAGGTATTTCTATAATTATGTATCTTTAGTATCATCAGGTATTTCTATAATTATGTATCTTTAGTAACATCAGGTACTTCTATAACTATGTATCTTGAGTACCATCAGGTATTTCTATAACTATGTATCTTGAGTATCATCAGGTATTTCTATAATTATGTATCTTGAGTACCATCAGGTATTTCTATAAGAGTAAACTGGATTTATTTAATGATGACATCTTGACTTAAAACTAATAGTTAATACTATTTACAGTTAGTGTCCCAAACACCTAATAACCACTGACAGTATACATGTCTTATCCTTCCACTATTCCATAGTTTGACTCACCAAGTCCAGCATTTCCTTTCTTTATTCTTATTGTTCTCTCCAGGAATTCTGGTAATATAACAGAAGCTTTCCTATCCAACATGTTAGGTGAACTGACTGGAGTTGATCCACGTGAAGAAAATGCATCTTCTTGTCGCTCCAGAGTCGCCATGGCAACTGGTGCCACTGGCATGACAGAGATTGGCTCTTGGAAGGATTCTTCTGGTGTTTTTACACCTCTTTCACCTAAATCTGGTGGAGGAATGTCTGGCAGTGGAGGAGGGGGCTCATCAGGTAAGGGTGGGGGAGAGGTCATGAATTCATATTCACCACTATCATCTGAATCCTAAGAGAAACAGAAGAATACAACACATACAAGAAAAAAAACCATGGATTAATGTTAAGGAAATAGGTGATTTCATCTTAATTGTAATGATAAGCAGTAAAGATCTTAGTTAATCATGCAGCCTTGGTTATGACAAGTCACACCTCTGTATTTGGCCATTGCTATGGGCATGGTCTCGTTGCTAAGCATATATGCTTACATTTTTGGAATCGTTATTCACTTACATACCGATGCCATGTTTCATCTTTGCAATATACATCATAATTTGGCTGTTGTTATGGGCATATTGTTGCTAGGCATATTTGCATACATTTTTTGAATCTTTATTCCCTTACCTTCCCATCCCATTGTTATCTTTGTAAAATACATAATTTTACTATTGGTAAGGGCATGGTCATGGTTGCTAGGGCTAGTTGTGTCAAAATGTTTTGAACAATAACAGAATAACACCTCAGACACATTCCACTAAACTCCAACCAAATGTCAGGCCCGTTTGCTCAGTAGTTTTGGAATGATAGATTTTTAATCAAAAATACACATTTTATCCATATTTGGCATATCACTGATTGGACCATCATGCCATGAACAATTTTTAATCTAAACACCCCTAAGAATGTTCCCACCAAATTTCAGACCGATCTGGCCAGTAATTTGTGAGTGTAAATTTTTTGACCCAAAGTGCACATCTCTGATGCAATCATTATCATTTCAACAATTTCCAAACTGAACTCCAAAACTAAGCAAATACCAAGGCAATTGATTTGGTGGGTTTTGTGTTTAAGTTATCCATACAAAGACACAGACAGACAGACAGACAGACAGACAGACAGACAGACAGACAGACAGACAGACCATGCATATAGCACTTGAACTTCATTAGTTCAGTTGTGCTAACTAAAGACTGAAATAAACATCCCTACCACATATTAAAATATTCTTCCCAGTGTGTTTTGACTTCAAGATTAAGTCAATCACAAATTGGCAGACAGACAGACAGATCTATAGATGGACAAGACTATCATGTCTGTAGCATGAATGAACCTGTTTTAATCATAGACAGTGTCTATGATTTAATTCAGCTGTTCTAAAACAGGGTTTCCAAGCAACCTCAGACAGAGGTTAATCTTGATGCCACCATAGACAGTGGAGTATGATGCCACTGACATTGAGATGTGAAGTAGCCCATAAAAGATTTAATGGTTTCATTGCATCAATAAAACCAGATTTAAACTGAATGCCTCCTGTAAGGGAATCACTAATTATGCAAATAAGTCATTAAACTAAAAAAACTATCATGGTAACAAGCTTTGTTTTTTTGACAAGCGTGCTTTCTTAGGTTAATGTATGTAAGAGTGCCTGATACTGCTTAATTACTGAATATCGTTCATTATTCAAAATACTCATTAAAGGTAAAGGTTGTAGCAACAAACTTCATAGGAGAGGTGCGTATTATTATGGTTGATATATGTATCATATTATATGAAATTTGAAGCTTGCAATTTTCAGATACACCCTAGTTACCTAAAATAATTAATTATGCAAATTGTTCATTACAACTGTAAGCTATATCAACAAATTTTATAGGATATATCCGCTTTGTTATGGTTAATGTATGTAGTCAATGATATTGAAATTCAAGTATGCATTCTTGTGACATATCCTAATTACAGAAAATCATTAATTATACAAATTAATCATTAACATTGTAAGGTACATCAACTAACTTTATAGGACATACACAATTTGTTATTTTTAATGTATGTACTGAATTGTATTGAAATTGAAGTATGCAGTCGTAAGATATAGCCTAATTACCAAGAATCATTAATTATGCAAATTATTCATTAACACTGAAAGGTACACCAACAAGCTTTACAGGACATATGCGATTGTTAGGGTTAACGTGTGTACTGAATTATATTGGAATTGAAGTATGTTTTCTTAAGATATAGCCTAATTACCGAAAATCATTAATTATGCAAATTATTCATTAACACTGTACGGTGCATCAACAAACTTGATAGGACATATGTGTTTTCTTATGGTTAACGTATGTACTAAATTATGTTGAATTTGAAGTATGTGTTCTTAAGATATAGCCTAATTACCAAAAATAATTAATTATGCAAATTATTCATTAACACTGTAAGATACATCAACGAATTTTATAGGACAAATGTATGTTGTTATGTTTAACGAATATACTAAATTATATTGAAATTGAAGTATGCAGTCTTATGATATTGCGTAATTAGTTGATTTCATTAATATGCAAATTTCTCTAATTAAACATTAACCGATCTGGCTCAAAACCTAATCAGGTCTAGCTATTACCCTAAACATCATATATCCCAAATTTCATTACAATTGAGCCAACCGATTTTTAGAAAATGATGACACAGACAGACAGACAGACAGACAGACAGACAGACAGACAAACATTCCCCTTTTAATACCTCCCGTACCCTTACGGGAGGTAACAATAACCTTTCATTTCTAGGCTGAGTCACAGCATTTTCTCACACAACGAATCACATTTATTGACCTAAAAAACTGACTTTAAGTTGTTCACACACACACACACACACACACACACACACACCCACACCCACACCCACACAAACACACACACACACACACACACACACACACACACACACACTTGTCCATGCCAGCCTCAGGTATGCTAAAAATGATGTGTCTTTGTTGGGGGAGGTATACACTTATAAACTGTTATCTGACATGCAACTCTTAGGACAGACTATTGATAAGTAAGGAAGCAAGCAGAGATTGACAACCTTACACTTCAACTTGTTAACAGTAAAATATCTTGCAAAACAAGTCTCTCTTGAAGACTTAGAGACCCCCCCCCCCCCAATAATTCTCTATGACTAATAGATGAAATTGTCAATGAGTTTGTATTTATTTGTAATATTTATTTTTAAGTCAGATACTCCATAATATTTATTTCAGTGTGAGTGAAATGAGTTCTTAGTATGACAGTAGTGTGTGTTCATCAGTGTGAGTGAAATGAGTTCTTAGTATGACAGTAGTGTGTGTTCATCAGTGTGAGTGAAATGAGTTCTTAGTATGACAGTAGTGTGTGTTCATCAGTGTGAGTGAAATGAGTTCTTAGTATGACAGTAGTGTGTGTTCATCGGTGAGTGAAATCAGTTCTTAGTATGACAGTAGTGTGTGTTCATCAGTGTGAGTGAAATGAGTTCTTAGTATGACAGTAGTGTGTGTTCATCAGTGTGAGTGAAATGAGTTCTTAGTATGACAGTAGTGTGTGTTCATCGGTGTGAGTGAAATAAGTTCTTAGTATGACAGTAGTGTGTGTTCATCAGTGTGAGTGAAATGAGTTCTTAGTATGACAGTAGTGTGTGTTCATCAGTTTTAGTGAAATGAGTTCTTAGTATGACAGTAGTGTGTGTTCATCAGTGTGAGTGAAATGAGTTCTTAGTATGACAGTAGTGTGTTTTCATCAGTTTTAGTGAAATGAGTTCTTAGTATGACAGTAGTGTGTGTTCATCGGTGTGAGTGAAATGAGTTCTTAGTATGACAGTAGTGTGTGTTCATCAGTGTGAGTGAAATGAGTTCTTAGTATGACAGTAGTGTGTGTTCATCGGTGTGAGTGAAATGAGTTCTTAGTATGACAGTAGTGTGTGTTCATCGGTGTGAGTGAAATGAGTTCTTAGTATGACAGTAGTGTGTGTTCATCAGTGTGAGTGAAATGAGTTCTTAGTATGACAGTAGTGTGTGTTCATCGGTGTGAGTGAAATGAGTTCTTAGTATGACAGTAGTGTGTGTTCATCGGTGTGAGTGAAATGAGTTCTTAGTATGACAGTAGTGTGTGTTCATCGGTGTGAGTGAAATGAGTTCTTAGTATGACAGTAGTGTGTTCACGTGTATATGTATGTATATATGCATGCATGGATGCATGCACGCACATACATACGTACGTACGTACGTATGTACGTACGTATATACATATGTATGTATGTATGTATGTTTGTATATGTGTACATAATAATATGTATGCACATATGCATGTGTATTTATCTATCTATCTATCTATCTATCTATCTATCTATCTATCTATCTATCTATCTATCCATCCATCCATCCATCTATAGTGGATATTCCTGTACCTAATTGTTAGATCATATCATATATCAATGTGTATATTGTATCTGCACTAATAATCTTGATATCACAATGTATCATGTATCATATACAATACCTGTAATACAGCTGGAGTGAATTCATCAGTTACTTCACTTGGCCTTTCAAACTCTACATCAACATGCACAGCCTCTATTTCATCTTGTCTATCAATGTCTAAGTTGGCCTGCGCACCATACACTGTCTGTGTTGTTATAGGGTGTTCAAATTCAACATCAGCATGCAATGGCTCTGCATCCACATCTATGCCCTGTTGATCATCAGACGATGCTGAGAATGATGTATGGGATGTGTCTGATGACACTGATGACAATTCTATACTAGCATGCAAGTCATTAGTGTTGCCATGCGGATCAAAGTTAGTGCCAACATGCATTTCATTTATAGCCACATCAACATCAAAATTAGAACCAATTTCCTCTCCTGTCACATCCTCTGATTTAGAGGAGGAGGAGGAGGTGGAGGAGATCGAAGCTTGCTCTACAGTCCCCAAGTCTACACCCTCCTCCCTGCTAGGGTCAGGGATTGGGATCTTTCCAAACAATTTATCTTCTTTGACTCCTTCCATCTCATATTCCTCATCTTCAATGACTGAGGTGGTAGATGACCTGCTTGAACAGGAGTCAACATGTCTCACTTGGTCTATCTGTAAAGGAATAGATTCTACCTGTACTGCTTCAACATCATGTGTTGTCTCTTTTTCTATAATATCAGCTTTCTTGTCATCAAGTCTCTTTACCTCTATCATGACAGGTGTTGCAGATACAACATCCATATCTTGTGTTTCACTCTGTCCGGTGGCAATGGCAAAAGCATTCATGGCCATCATAGCATCTCTCCTCATTGCCTCAATACGTTCATCTTCTTCATCCACTTCTTCTGGATCTGATTCCAGTTTGGGTTCAAGTTCAGGTACAGGTTCAGGTTCTGGAGAGGGCTGGCTGACAGCCTCAATGGGTTTTCCAGTTGCCACAGCAAAAGCATTCATTGCCATAGCAGCTTCCCTACGTGCAGCTGCTATTTTCCCCTCTTCTTCTTTCTTTTTGTCAGTATCTATAACTTGGGGTGGTGGTGGTGATGATTGTGCTGATGGTGGCCTGATTGGCTGTGGTTTGGAAACCTCCACAGATTGTCCAGTAGCAGTAGCGTACATGTTCATGGCCATCATTGCCTCTCGTCTCATTTTTTCTATTTTCTCTTGCTCTTCAACAGATGGCTTCAGAGTTTCTTGGGTGTCTTCATCTTCTTCATCTTCAAGTTCTTCAGATGATGAGTAGAACAACGGTGGGGGTGCTCTAAACATTGGTGCAGAGGTTGGCTCTGGTGGTGGTGGTGGTGGTGGTGGTGGTGTGGGAGTCTTTTCTTGTTCTCCAGTTGCCACTGAATATTGATTCATAGCCATCCTAGCTTCTCTTGTCATTATTTCAATGCTCTCTTGCTGTTCTTTATCATCAGGTGATGTCTTTGACACAGTTGGTAGGCTTGCTTCTCTTCTTTTTGTGTCTAGTTGTTGCTGTTCTTTATCCTGTATCAGGTCAGGTGACATTAATTCAATCACTTCCATGTCTTGGTCTATATCTTGTACATTCAGTGGAGCAGCAGCAACTCCTAGTTCCCTTAAAGGGGTTGGTATCTGAAAAATTTACAATTTACTTTCAGTCAGAATCTAATTGACTTAATTTGCAACATTCCTTTGAATCATAAATGTCCAGGCATCAGAAGCTACAGTAGATTATACAAAATAAAAGCGCCAATGGCATTGTAGAACTGTTGAGAGTAAACTTTAATTTTCTATTATGATAATGTATTCATGTTCTTGTTCTTCTAGACAATTTTCATACATTTTTTGAAGATTTATTCACATGCCTACCCATCAGTGTGCTATATCTACAATATACATCATCATTTAACTGTTGCTATGGGTGTGATCTTGTTGCTAGGCATATCTGCTTACATTTTTGGAATGTTTATTCATTTACCTTCCCTTCACTGGTGTTATATTGGCATTACTACTTTTAAAGCCCAAGGTGCAAACAGGCTAGGTGCCTACGCTACGGAAGTGGGTTTGCACATGTGCAACAGAAGATGGTTGTTTATCTGGGAGGAGCATTTGCGTTCATGCTCCTGGCCGCATCTTTCAGTCGACTGCTGAGGGTACACTCAGCTTGCACCAACCGATTGGTAATACCGTGTATTATGGGGATAGATCTTTTGCTGTGGAATAAGCTACCGCAAGAACTCCGTTGTGCAAATAATTTGAAGGTTTTTAAGTCTCGTCTAAAAACTCATCTTTTTTTAGAAAGTTCAATTTGTGCAAAACAGCGCTACTCGTATTTTAACATGTTTTTTTTTCATAATTTGATTTTTAGCATTTTTAAATTGTACTCTTCATTGTGTCAAACTCAAAGATCTACATAATCGAACGTTACACCGCTTATCCATCTCGATCATGTCATATATTTAACTGAAGTTTATGTACTACGTATGCATGTATGTATATGATTTACACTGCCAAGAAAGGAAAGTTGAACTTTGTTCAAATAGCGAAGGCCTGTAATTTTCTTCACATTCCTGCACACCAGTTTGTTTATGTATGTACATTTAGCACCCTCCTTACGTGTGACATGTTGTAATGTACATGTAGTCGGACCCGGCCCTTCAATATTTGGGATCGTAATTAGACCTTGCAATCGGCAAATATCTTCTGATATACATGTTAAGCTTTTACAATCACTCAGTTTCTCACTAGTTCCATATTTTATTTGGACTATATATTTGATATTTTAATAGCAAACCCATTCATTTGTAGGTGTATGTCAGATGTATTTTTTACTAAAACATGGTATTTGAAAGCGTATTTTATGTTTCCATGAAAGCCACTATCCAATTTTAGATAATCTGTCTTACAATGGATAGCACTAGTGCATATATCCCAAAAGTAAGGAATTTTTTTTGTAATTTGAAATTTTACATACATTGTGTTAATATGGTGATTTAGGTTACCATGGTAACAGATGTTCCTAAAATGACGACTATTTTTTAACTCAGCATAACAAACTACCCAGTGTAGGGTGGTCAATAATGCAAATAAACTATCATGTTATAATTAACTTCATCATGTTATTTTCCAGATATGTAGGGTTTAACCAAAATAACATTTTTAGTCTAGTCTATATTTCCATGGAAACAGCTCTTATTTTAGGCAATTTGTGATACAACAGATAGCCCCATCTCATACATCTCAAAAACAAGGAATTTTTTTTTACTAATTTATATTTTTTTCCATGTCTTGTCAAATTTTGGAAAAATGATCCACATTTTATGGTAATGTTGGTTACCATGGCAACGGATGTTAGTAAAATGACCCCCTTTTTTTAACTAAGCATAAAAAACTACCCCAGGTACAATGGTCAATATTCAAATAAACTTTATTATTATTAAAATCATGATTACTAAATAATATTTAGTTAATTATTTGGTAAATCCAACCCAGGTAGTTTATCAACATATAAGCACTTGTTCACACATATCAGTCACATGTAGGTCTTGCCTAATCCAAAGAGTGGCTTGTGATTCCTTATTATACTTTTTTACAAGTGACAGTGTTTCTGCTATGTTTTTTTTCCAGTATGTACATACAGTCAGGCACCCAGTCTGGTTGAAACACATATTTCTATATAAAGATCTAAAAAATGATAGCATGAGAATATGTTTTGAGGGACCTGTTCCAACACCATCCAAACACTGTTACACAGTGACAATTTGTCATTGCACCATCCAAACACTGTTACAGTGACAATTTGTCATTGCACCATCCAAACACTGTTACACAGTGACAATTTGTCAGTGCACCATCCAAAGTTACACAGTGACAATTTGTCATTGCACCATCCAAACAGTTACAGTGACAATTTGTCATTGCACCATCCAAACACTGTTACACAGTGACAATTTGTCATTGCACCATCCAAACAGTTACACAGTGACAATTTGTCAATGCACCATCCAAACACTGTTACACAGTGACAATTTGTCATTGCACCATCCAAACACTGTTTATACACAGTGACAATTTGTCATTGCACCATCCAAATACTGTTACACAGTGACAATTTGTCATTGAACCATCCAAACACTGTTACACAGTGACAATTTGTCATTGCACCATCCAAACACTGTTACACAGTGACAATTTGTCATTGCACCATCCAAACACTGTTAGTGACAATTTGTCATTGCACCATCCAAACACTGTTACACAGTGACAATTTGTAATTACACCATCCAAACACTGTTACACAGTGACAACTTCTCATTGCACCATTATCATTTGTACAAAGTTCTAAATGTACAGATGCACACTAGAGTCGGCATTTGGTCGATCATTACATCTTTGGATAGATGACAAAATATGTTATCATGGGTAACAGATTACATGTAGGTCGTGTTTTGACAACATTATGAGAAAACTTCAAATTAACTTCACAAGTCATGATCGCAGAGGCCGGGACTGTGATTGATGAAGTATCGCACATCCATATTTACGGTACACTACATAGCAAGTGAGATCTCCAGTTTAGTAGAAATGTCATTGATTTTCCTGATAATTTTCCTTCCATGTTCTTTGACAGTATCGATTACGGCTGTTTTATGATTGATTAAACTTAACTCTGAGTTATTCCAAATGTGTACAAGTACCACCTGAGCTGTTTCAAAACAAATGCAACAAGTAACTACAAGTCATTGAGAATGACATAGTCCCCGCTATGATTGGGTTTTAAGGAATTATCACTACTCTGATCACGCAACAACACTTGTGAACATAAATCAAACAGACTTAGATATGTTGTGTCTGCTTGTTGTACATGCAACATGCCTACAACAATAAAGGATGGGTCGGGTATGGGGGATCGTATCATGAAGAAAATGGATATGCACATGTATGTCATAGAACACTGTCCTAATACCAACTTTGAATGAGATCTGTTCAAACATGTCTGAGGTATGGCTTTGGACATGGAAAATTCGCAAACAAAATGGCTGCCAGGCAGGCATATTGGATCGTATCACGATGAAAATGGATATGCACATGTATGTCATAGAACACTGTCCTAAAACCAACTTTGAATGAGATCTGTTCAAGCATGTCTGAGTTATGGCTTTGGACATGGAAAATTCGCAAACAAAATGGCTGCTAGGCGGCCATATTGGCTCGTATCATGACAACAAATGGATATGCACATGTATGTCATAGAACACTGTCCTAAAACCAACTTTGAATGAGATCTGTTTAAGCATGTCTGAGTTATGGCTTTGGACATAGAAAAATCGCAAACAAAATGGCTGCCAGGCGGCCATATTGGATCGTATCACAACAACAATGAATATGCACATGTATGTCATAAAACACTGTCCTAATACCAACTTTGAATGAGATCTGTTCAAGCATGTCTGAGTTATGGCTTTGGACATGGAAAATTCGCAAAAAAAATGGCTGCCAGGCGGCCATATTGGATCATATCACGATGAAAATGGATATGCACATGTATGTCATAGAACACTGTCCTAAATCAACTTTGAATGAGATCTGTTCAAGCATGTCTGAGTTATGGCTTTGGACATGGAAAATTCACAAACAAAATGGCTGCTAGGCGGCTGCGGACGGACGGACACACGGATGCACGGACAGACGGAACCCAATCCATAAGTCCCCGTCCCGGACTTTGTCCGGCGGGGACTAAAAATGCATATATACGTGGTGGTGAGTACCAAGTCTAGTTTGGTCTCCACTCTGTCTCCATATGTTTGTCTATGATGTCAGTCGATGTCATTTACATGTCAAGGAGGATTGCCAGATAGTGCCAAAAGATTTGGACATGATTTTTGAGAAACTCGGAAAGATTTTGATACAATTTCTCAACTCTGAAATTCAAATAAAACAAATATTTTCTAATGCCTACATGATCCTAGTCTAGTATATAGTTCACGTTATGATCACCTCAACAAAATGCACAGAGATTGTATGTAGAGAACAGTCGACAGGTATAGGAACTACACTAGGTACATCAGGTAATCAAAGACAAAACTAATTGACAGAAAACTCTTCAATTTGGAGCACAAAAAAGTTGTAGAAGGAAATTATCACTTTGCTAAGGAATGTAGCAACCCAGAACATACCGGTATATTGGAGGAACATTGTAATGTCATTCTATTTCAGTAACAATGTATCATTTTCAAATACCGTTCACACATGTGAGCTTGCATTTTAGGCAAAATGTCTAGGGCTAATGGAGTTCGTAAAGACCCTTTTGTTCGCTTGTATTGTTTGATATTTGGCAATTTGCACATTCTTTATTTGCATCATTCACAGTGTCTTATCTCATGTCCATACTTTGTGTAACTTGTAAGCCAAATTGATAACAGGGCCAAAGGTTTTTACTGGACCAATTTGAATCAAATTTAGACTCAATTCGATCGTAAACCTGCTACATTGACTACCAAACTTGTCAACATCAGTTATTTCTACTCAGTTGCAATCACTCTATATTTACAAACAGTATATGAAATATGAAAGCCATGGAAAAACTCGTTCAGTGCAAAATGGGATGAAGAAATGAGTGCAAAGTCAGTGCTCCTTGCAACAGTCTGAATATCTGGCATATGCATACATTAGCCATAACCCCCTTTATATAGGGGACCTCTGCCTTTAAGAGAGTATGTGTTTACCTGATCACTGAGTACTGCATTAGGTACTGGTAATGGTTTAGCCACACCAATTCTGACAGGTCCTTGAGGGGCTCCTTTCAAAGCTTGTACAGCTCTCTCTAAACTACAATTTTCTAGTGTTGTATCGTTGACATAAACCAATCTGTCACCAGGTATGAGGCGGCCATCTTCTCCAGCTACTCCAGCTGGTACAAGACTTCTTATAACTATCACAGTTTCAGCTGGATTTGTAGGATCCTGTACATAAAAATAGCACCAATGGCAGTGTAGTACAACTAATTACATTATCAATTTATTTGCCTTTACAACTGACTAAGTTTGCAGTCTTAATTCCCCATCTTGCCATAAATAGCTTATATCATATCAAGACATCAATACCTACTATCAAACCTATTCTCCAAGTATTTATTGAATTCAGCTTTTAGATGAAAACAATTATAAATTTCTGAATGCAATTTCCATATCAATGGTGAGGTCATCATGTCATCGATGAAAGTCACCTGGATTAAATATACATACAATGGGTCAGTGAGAGATTAAAGTTCAACTTGAACACTTTTTCAAATAGACATCTATAGAAATAAAACATCCTTATCAAATTTAAGACTATTCCCCCTCAGTACCATTTGCCTGGCCACTCAACACCAATCTGCCCACAAGTTTTTGAGTTTTTACTTTTTGGCCAAAAGATGCATCATTATAGATGTAATTAATTTGTACATGTATAACAATGACATGGTTATCTCTTCTTGAACAACTCTCCATCTAGGCTCTCCTAAACACATCTGCAACAAATTCCAGACCAAGCAGCAATCACAAGTCATTTTTGAATTTCAAATTTTGAGCAAAAACATAACAGTTACTAGCATATGAACATTATGATCACCTTGTATTGAACAATTCTTCATCTCATAAAAAAACACATTTCATTAAATTTCAGACCGGCCCATAATCACTTTTCTTTTTTTACTGAAAATTACTTTTTTAGACTAATCTTTCAAGAATCAGACTCACTTGGTAATCAAGGATACTGAATCCAAGTCCTCTGTCCCCTTTATTTAATATAATCTCTGTTGGTTCATCACTCCACATTGCAAGACCAGTTGCTGTTTCTAGGGTTCTTGGTGGTTTCATTTCAGTCATAGGTAAGGTCATCTCTGAATGTGCCTTGAACATCCCTTCACTTGGAATGGAAGATGCCAGGAGATTTGGTTCACTGCTAGTCAGCTGTGGATGGATTGGTCCTGGGCTGGCTGGAGGATCTGTATCTATGACATCTGGGAAGATAGGATGTGCATGACGTGCTACAACAATACGTACATGCATTGGTAACTCCTTCAGGATACTTATCACATCCACATGATTCAGTCCAAGCAGTTGAGTTCCATTGACCTGAATATAACACAAACATAACATGATATTCTGGGATTAAAGGTTACATACTAGGACTAAAGGTCAAGTAAGACTAGGTAATATAGTGATGGATAGGTTACCAACTGTTTTTTAAGCTTTATGTAATATTTTTGCCGTTCTTAAAAGTTGAACAAGAATGACACCTTTCTTGTCAACATACTTTGGACTCCCACATGTTAGCATAAATTCATACAAAAACACTCATAATGTTGTGTTCACTTAGTCTTTCTTTCCACTTGAACATATTTTCTTTGCTGTAATTTGAAAATGAGTATGGTGACTTAATAATTTCTTTGCATTTTCATATTCAACATGTTAAAAGCCTTCAAACTGCAAAGTTTCATAAAATTGACAAGACTCTTGATAAGATTTTGTACACATTCAGAAGTTAACTTTTTCTTCTTGTTGTGCTTTCAATTCTTTTGTTAATTTATACTGCCATAACAACCATCACAAATATTAACTTACAAATTCTTACATTGATGTTATTGGAAAAATGTTGAAATTAATGAGGAACAAATCATATGAAAATTAGCCCATGGTTTCTCAACTCCCCCAGATGTCCTCCCCATGACACTGCTAACACATTTTGCACATGCAGAGTCACATTTAAATTATTACAGGTCACACTGCAGATTAGAGATTTAGACATAGGTTACAATGCAGAAAACTGTGGACAACCGTCTTATTCATACATGTCCATGATATTGTACGTTTGCTATTAAACAGAAAGCCAACATATTTTAACTCAATAATTTCATGATTTTTTTAGCAGCTAGGGTGATGATTTGAAAGGCTAACCAACTGACTGAAAGCATCACAATATTTTCATCAAATTAGCTTTGTATATCATTTGACTTTTCAACCTCTTTTCATGGCAACCAATTATTCTGGTTAATGTTGTCTAGTCTATTATCAATTTGATAAGATTCTTACCTCTAGAAGTTCATCTCCACTCTCTAGCTTTCCATTCTGTCCTACAGGTCCATCAGGCAGTATAGAACGAATGTAATGGTGTGGTCTAACTTCAGCACCATCTTCTATGTCCACTGTGCCTTCTAAACTGATTCCTAAACCACCCCCTTCACGGAACTTAGATATCTGAGCAACCTGATAAAGGTATGACAAAACCAACAACATAAAACAGTTATATCCCACATTATGCAAATATGTCAAATATCACTCAACTTTCAGTAACTTAGTTCACGATCCTCTTTTTCAGAGAATGTTGGAGAAACAAACAGACTGCTTCATTGCCATGGATATATCTTTAGTCAAAGTAGAGTATGGCAACTGTATAATGACAAGATCTGATTGGATAAAGTAGAGTATGGCAACTGTATGACAAGATGTGATTGGATAAAGTAGAGTATGGCAACTGTATGACAAGATGTGATTGGATAGAGCAGAGTATGGCAACTGTATAATGACAAGATGTGATTGGATAAAGTAGAGTATGGCAACTGTATGACAAGATGTGATTGGATAGAGCAGAGTATGGCAACTGTATGACAAGATGTGATTGGATAACGTAGAGTATAGCAACTGTATGACAAGATGTGATTGGATAGAGCAGAGTATGGCAACTGTATAATGACAAGATGTGATTGGATAAAGTAGAGTATGGCAACTGTATGACAAGATGTGATTGGATAGAGCAGAGTATGGCAACTGTATGACAAGATGTGATTGGATAACGTAGAGTATAGCAACTGTATGACAAGATGTGATTGGATAAAGCAGAGTATGTCAGACAAATGACAAAAAACACAAAAATTCCAAAATTGTATTGAAAATATTATGCTTTGAATGGGAACGTCGGCACTTTCAGCCACTTCAACTTCAACTTTGAGACAATACTTAGACATCTACTTCCATATTGGTCATTAAATATTCATGTACTGGTTTAAGCTTAGAAGAAGGTCACACATGGTAATAGCCACTCTCATATATTTTGTGTATGGCCATCAAAAAGTCACTTATCACACGTGCATACAGAAGATGTTGCAGTCAGATGTATTGAAGTGAAAGCAAGGAACTGTAATTTATGTAATGATTAATGATGTTCAAGCAGGAAAATGGGACAGACAGGAGGATAATTTTTACTAGATTTCAAAGTTTATGTCTGTTTAATGTTGATGTTGTTACATGTATGTCTGACAGAACACAGCATGAAAAGTGTAACATTACATTGTAATGTACATTACATGTTGATTCATCTTGATTACGTTGATTAGAGTTAAGTTACAGTTTATCATTGGCTTTTAGGAGATGGACAAGGTCATTGTTTACACAACCCATGTTTGTTTATGACTTGTAACCACATCAGCATATGAGTTGATTCATAACATGTACTATAAATTGTGAGGAGTGTCCTAGTGTCGACCTTTTTACCATCCATAGGGAAAGTTATATATTGGGGATGAAAAGTCTGTTTGTCTGTATCACCATTGTCTCAAAAACGACTGGTTCATCGCGAGATCACTGCCGACAATTCCAGCAGACAGAATGGTCATCACGATTTGCCATAGAATGGCCACAATCCCCTTTCTTCTTACCCTTTGGCATGATGACAGGGAGAGATAAAGAACAATGTATCAATAAATGGTATATAACAAGGTGGGTAATAAAACCGCCAACACCACCACAATCAAGAAAACGAAAGTCTTCAGAGAAAAAGAGAAGAAAAATCAGTCAAGTGTTACAGTCCCATGCTGCTTCAAAGGCCTAGGGATATCACTGACAGGACATGTGTGCTTCGTTATTGTCAAACTCACTCTGCAATGGATCAACCCAACCACCCACTCATTCACACACTTTGAATACATGGACCAACTTACTGCAACTTCTCCACCATCTAAGATATTCTGCCAGTGTGCAATTATACCAGCTTCAGCTTCAGGAGTGAGATCGCCAACTACAAGACAAGACAAGAACAAGTCAATGACCAGATGTAAACTGAATGTCTTCCGTAAGGGAAAAGTTTTGAGATTGTCGTTCCTACAGACAATTGTTGGAATACAACAGATCATATGTAATAAGTTAGTTTTTCTCATTGATTGCTATTTGCTCATAGCTGTTAGTGATCTCCTGGCCAACCACAACATGTACTGTGACATTTGTTGAGAATGTAAAAAAAAGAAAATAAGCGCATCGTCGTACCACTTTAGACAACATTTCCTGACGAGAAACTATTTTTTCCTTTTTAGTGGCCTACAAAAATATGCCAATAATTTATTAAAACTAAAAGCTACATCAATAATATTTTCAGGACAAGTGCGCTTTGGTATCAAATTATACTGAATTTGAAGTGTGCATTCTTGAGATATAGCCTAATTACCGAAAACCATTAATTATGTAAATTTCTCGTTAATATTCTTGGGATGTTTACCGAAACCTAATCAGTTCTTGTCACTACCCTACAGAACACATGCAATAAATTTCGTTTGAATTGAGCCAGTCGTGTTTTATAAAATGGTGATAAAGTCACACCACTTTAGATGACATTTCCTGACGAGAAACTATTTTTTTCTTTTTGTGGCCAATCAAAAATATGCCAATAACTTATTAAAACTAAAAGCTACATTAGTAATATTTTCAGGACAGGTGTGCTTTGGTATCGCAAATGTGTGTACCAAGTTATAATGAATTTGAAGCGTGCATTCTTGAGATATAGCCTAATTACTGAAAATCATTAATTATGTAAATTGCTCATTAATATTTGCGGGATTTTTACCAAAATCTAATCAAGTCTTGCCATTACCCTACGGAATACATCTTCAAAATTTGGTTTGAATTGAGCAAGCCGTTATGGAGAAAAAATGACATAGTCCCTGTTATGATTGGGTTTTAAGGAACTGGCAGTTTATGAAGTCATTTTCAAACCTGGTTAATGTTGTTTGGCCTCATATGGTTGTTTTTGATATCTCTGTTCAAGCATGTCTGAGTTATGGCTTTGGACATGAAAACTGTGCCAACAAAATGGCTGCCAGGCAGCCATATCAGATTGTATCACAACGACAATGGATATACACATGTATGTCATAGAACACTGTGCTAATACCAACTTTGAATGAGATCTGTTCAAGCATGTCTGAGTTATGGCTTTAGACAGGGAAAATTTGCAAACAAAATGGCTGCTAGGTGGCCATATTGGATCGTATCATGAAACAAATTGACGTGCATATGTATGCCATTGTATGTTGCCCCTGTGCCAAGTTTGAAAAAAATCAGTCCAGGCATCTCCAAGAAACGGCTGCGGACGGGCTGACAGACGGACGGACGGACAGACAGAACCCAATCCATAAGTCCTCGTCCTGGACTTCGCCCGGCGGGGACTAATTAGATCAAATAGTATAACTAACCTTAGAGGTTAAATTTAGTTTGTAATTTGTTTCGCACTAAATATGCTTAAATTCAGATGACGAATTCACAGCTCAAATTGTACAACTGGTGATTATATAGCTAGATAGCTACAGTGGGATGATACATCCTGTGGAATGGTTCTGCATCTTCTCTCTTTGTCAAACAGAGATGCTGTCGTGCACACCAATGTCAATTTGGTCTCCTTGTTATTCTCAGAATTTGTTGTGAAATAATTATGCTATCATAAATATTAAGGAGTTCACAATTGGAGAAGCATAAAATTAAGTGCGATGAACCATGACATACTAATCTTGTAAGTAGATTTTACATCGCACTGGTTGCCAATCCAGGGGTGAACAAATCCACTGGTCCGAAGTCCGGGACCAGTGATTTTTGAGGGCGGACCACACAAATTTGACCTTGTCTGGTCCGTTGGACCAGTACCTTAAACTGTAAATAACCATATTAAAAAGTAGGAACAGCAACAACTGAATGTGAACAAACAAGAAATACGATCACGATGGAGCTAAAACTACACGCCTTGCATGACCTTTCGATGGGTCATGAAGTATAATCAGGTGACTTCCGATGTCAAACCAGCAATATGTGTTATGGGGGGGGGTTGAACGTTGACAGTTGAATGGCTGGTGGTGCGTGAATACATCATAGTAGCGGCCTTACATCGTAGTTTATTTCACTGAATCAACAACAATGTGAAATGACAGACAGGAGATAACACTCAACGCACATGTGGCTCATATCATTACTATAGGGACATACCGGTTTAGAGACACAAGAATTAGGAAGACAAGAATAATAATTTCATTGTATAATAATTCAAATGTATCAAATGAAACATTTTATTTGCTATCATTCTGTCAGCATTGATTGCATTATTATTTTTATTCATAAAGGAGCTTCAAATGATTTATAGTAGAACCCCTTTCATGAAATGAAGTCATCCAAATGACGCACAAACTTCATGTTATCCCACAAAAGTCCGTGACAAAAGTTACCAAGTTTGTCCACTGGGCAAGTGAATAACAAAGGTTCCATCATTTTTGCCAACCTCAGTTACTTCCAAGATAGCAATCATTGACTGTCATCTTGGTTTTTCCAATGACTTACAAGGGTTGACGATACCATACCAGTCCTCCTGCATTGCTTTCTGCAATATGCTGGTCTCAACATGTACAGTTGACTTTGAACCTAGATGTGTGCACAAGTGTGTTGATGCATGGGGTTGACGTAGTGGCTCATTCCATTTCGGGTGTGTGGGTTGCTTGTTAGACACATAACACAAATGCACTCCAAATCTGAGCATTTATGCTGCTTATCATCATTTACTTTGTAATAGATAAAACATTACACGATCAAAAATATACACCACCTGTTTTATTTTCTCCTTGCATGTAATTTAGGTGTAACTAAAAATAATGTGCTAAGACCAACCCCAGAGAGAAATGGTATGCGCCAAGGCATTTCCCAGGATATCTTATCTGTTACTATCTGTAAACATGGGACGTCAATGTCCACTGTACCTCTCAAATAAAGGACCATTTCCCAAGTAGAATTTGCTGTGTGGATACCCATCTCGTAAATAATCTAGACCCATCTGAAACGCGAATGGCTGTAAAGTTTTAAACTGACAACACGGACAATGGTCAATCTTTTAAGCTATGGTTTTATAGGAAAACAACTGACCAGCATGACACAAAATGAACAGTCTGATTCAGGGTTACAGATAGTCTACGAAGTATCTTTTTTAGCACTGTGATATGATATTTGGCAAAGCCTTGATAACTGGCGAATTTGATTTTTTATCTCCACACCGTCACAAGGACTCCCTCTAGTCAGTCAATGTATGTGTTCCTAGGTTTTTTTCAAAAGCCTCGACGACTGGTGAATTTGATTTTATCTCGACACAGTCACACGGACTCCCTCTAGTCAGGCAATGTATGTGTTCGTAGTTTTTTTTTCGTGAGATTTTATAGGATCAACTTTGAAGTGGTCAGTTTCTTTGTACAGTTGTGATGATTTGCTTGCAATGTCTGGGTTTTCCAGACAAGTTTGACAAAACGTAGTACAACTTTTGTCGTCATACTGCAATCATGACTAAAACTGTTTTCCAATGTACTTGTCACATATTTCCGGCAAATTTCTGATCCTTCGTGAAATCCAAGTGAAGTCGCCATTCAAAATTTTTCGTTTCATCGACAATGTATTTTTTCACAATGCTGTTGAGTTTTATTCACCTGTTGACTACGCTCGCCATAGCCTTCAGTGCTAACCATTACTCCTTATGACGTCATAAAATCCTGTGGTCTAGGTGGGACCGGAAATACCCGAAAACTCTCGAAGTAAATCCGAAGGGAAGTGACTGAAAAAAGGTCATTTTAAGGTGTTTGCAGACGCTTTTTAAAAGTTTTAAAACCAGAATGTATTTCACAAAACTGTCGTCTAGCAAATTAACGATAGTGAATGTGAGCATTTTGAATCACCTTTAAATCCGCCCAGGGCACTAATATACTATACAATAACTATAGTCTATACGTAATTCTTATACAATACAATAAATATAGATATTACACGTACTATATACATCGTCATAGTAACCAGGTGGCATGTTTGGTGGCATGTCATCCTCATTTTCACTATCATTGGTGAGAAGATAAGCTGCAGGAGGTCCAGGTGGTTCTGAGGACAAGAAATCAACAAGTCAGGAAATTTACATTTTAACATACACAAATCTTACTATGCATTGTCTGCAGAGTAACCATGACAACAACTAAAGTTAAATTTATTAATGTTGATATCAATATTCTACTTCCTGAACATTTCATATATATGACCACAATTCAGTAAAAAGTTATATCAGCACCAAACGTAGTAATATGAACAATATATGATAATTGAAATCATATATTACATGTCAGGGAAGTAACTTATGGACACAAGGACAGGAAGATGGATGGACACACGCACACATAGACAGACTATTGTAATAGTCTGGGGACTAACAACACAAAACAAAACAAAAAGATTAATTTATTTACTCTCCAACCATTGTTGTTTTCCATGACTACAGTTCATGAAAGTCTCCAACTACTGCGGCAAGATCATAACAAAATACTTTTGACTCACCAAATTCAGAAAGTGATGGTGGTGGTGGTGGTGATGGCTGTACAAACATGCCCTGTGGATATCGAGCTAATCGGAGTTGAACAGTGGAACCAGTTTGCCTTAGTACATCTACTGCTTCCTTATTGTTGAAACCTTGCAAACTTTGCCCATCCACCTGACAAATTAAAGATATTTGTAAATATGCTACAAACTTACATATGATACTGTTAAACAAGTTAGTTTGATATCCCTATAGTAGTACAATATTAAAGATTACATCAAAGGACATTTGATTTCAAAAACATATTACATCGAATACATAAAACTGATCAAGACATTTAAATTCACTCAAATTCAAAACATTCTGTTTATTGTAACTGACTAGTGGAACTACATACCTCCACAATCTGATCATTGACTTGAATTCTTCCATCTCTGTCAGCAGTACTTCCCTCCAAAACACTCTTTACAAAGATTCCTGCTATATCAGCTGTAAATAGAAATACAAAACCAAGACCCAGATAAATTTGTAAGGTGTACCAAATAATTGAAATCTACCACACTTCTGTTTTTACGGTAACAGGACAACTGCCCCCCGGACAACTGCCCCTCGGACAATTGCCCCTGAAGGACAACTGCCCCCCGGACAATTGGCCCCGACGGACAACTGCCCCCCGGACAATTGCCCCCCCCCCCTATAAGTCATAACAACTGAAAATGGAGTCATTTTGTTGACATTTGGCCTAATTACGATATTTTAATATCCAAAAGTTTTGACAAAATATTTGTAATTGACTGATTATTCATAATATACAGTGTGTAACATGTAAATATGACTTTTAAGTAACTTTGACATGGTTTTATAGGCAGTAAGTATTAAGCCTACCAAAACATGTGTTTACCCATAGCAATACATGGTATTTCGGTTTTCTCGCAATATAACAAAATACCCAAGGGTGCGCAAGTGGCACCCATCAGATATGCTAACAGGACACCTTTCTGAGGTGGAATCTGCAAAAAAATATCATATAACTCACATTGCAAGGTTAACCCCTAAAAACACCTCTGGCAACTGGACTATAATATTGTTTTTCATGTTAGAACTTGTAAAATGTCACAGTTTCAATTTTGAATACAAAAGATGTCTGAACACAAGTAATGGTATGTCATAGTTAGTATGAAGAGAGGTGAACCATACCATACCTATCGGTCAGAATAGCTCCGCTGTTCTTTTTAGTTTTTATTTTGTTTTAGCGATGCAATAAAGTGGTTAGTGGTTTCATATGATGTCTCACTATAAAACACATTTTACACAGAAGTTGGTAATGTATTGTACTTTTATACCATAGTCACCATTTTATAACAAAAATCTACTGTTATGAAAAATTGCACAAAATCTCAGAAAAAAATGACTGGGAAATGCACACAAGAAAAAGAAAAAAAGAGGATTTTGAGGTTGGCTATAAATAATTCCAGTGTCTTACAGCTGTAACCCTGGAAAATTTTAATGATGAATGAAATAAACTAGGGATCTAAAATAATTTTGAGGCAATTTGAATTTCAATTTTCTAACAAATTTACAAAGTCAACAACATTCAACTTGTACTAGTTGTGGTAGATATATATAGGGAAGAAATGTATTAATCGCCATCTTAGTTTCCGTACGGCGACAATCTCAAGTACCCGGAAGAGAGTCATTCTCAGCCACACGTTACAGTGGTAACACTCGTTCATGTTCGGTTACCTTTCACAAAGAAAACACAACGAAATGGTTGAAATGATCTTTTTTTTTTATTTCTTTTCATCACAACAACAAAATCTGCGTGATCAAAAGTGTTGTAAACTAAACCAGAAAGAATTATCGGACTGGCTAAACTTCCCGATGAACTGGAGTAAGGTCCTACTACTTCCAAGTAAGCCTCGATAGTACGTGAGAAAATCGTTTCAAACTAGCGATACAACTTTCAAAATATAACTTGACATGTCTTCATTTGTTAGAGTTATACAATTCAAGACGGGTTTTCACTCGAAAACAACAATTCTGTGAATAATGACACTCTGAACGCAGCGATTTCTCGGACGATGTTACCACTGTAACGTATGGCTGACAACGACTTGCTTCCGGGTTAGTCCCTCGTGCATACGGGTGGATTGTCGGCGATTAATACATACATCGTCTGATATTTTAATTCACAGTATTTCTTGTGACCGGCGCCTGTCAGCAGACTCTGCCATTTTTTTCATCATTCCATTGTATTTAAACCTTGTACTTGACATTTCGCAATATTTATAATTCTCAACAAAATACCTCAACATGCCTCACTTCGTTCGTACTCAAAGCAGCCCCGCGCGGTATGATCACTGACACTGATGACATGATGAGAGAGAACCTTTTCGGATTTACATGTAAAACGGGGAAAGATACGCAAAACATAATGCAAAGTCTGAAGCCAAATTAAAGTTGTAATTATTTTAATTATTTTTACTTGCCAAATATTTGCATTTTGGAAAGGCAAGACACGTTCATGTCGTTTAACTTTACATGTGAACTGTCGGCCATATAAACTTCAACCGCATGCCTGGCATGCCCTTCCTTACGCAAGTTGTCTGAATTCTGGTTCACTGTCATTCCAAATTGCACGACAATATAGAATTAACCACAAGTTACATGTTATCTGAAAACATCACACTTTTATAGTGGGTCTGAAGTGTGATTTTAGTGAGTACCAAGAACGTCCTGTGTTGATACTCAAGATACTTGCTGTGGAAAATCGCTCGGTCAAATGAGGTCACCTTCAGCTTCTGGTCGAATCAGGATAGAGTATGCAAATGAGGATGTTGCGGACTGGCTGATTATGTAGAAGGGTGCAGAATTGGATTTGAAGTTTACAACCCTGTTTCGAACAAACGCTTGTCATTTGGGCGCCCAATGCGTAGAATTATGACTATAGCACATATTACATTGCTTGTTTGACGTCAATAGTGTCTTTTGAAAAGTGGCAGTTTACTTAAAGTCTCGTCGACTGATTTCCAATATGGCGTCGGTCATTATGCTCATTAACATATTCATTTTTTTTTCAAATTACAAAAAAAAAATCATAAAAAATAAAAATGAGGATGTGCTGACTTGAAATTAACAAATCTGAGTAAGCTACCCCCTGCGCATCAACACGCCAGATATCAAAGCAATCTAATAAGAGGTTTTCAAGGAGTTGATGAAAATGACATTTTATGAAAAAAAATCATAAAAAATTGAAAATGGCACAGATCAACTTGGCATGAACAAATCTGAATAGCCTCCCCCCAGGGAACATGCACACCAAATATCGAAGAATTCCGACTGTCACTTTTGGAATAGATAGTAAAAATATAAAAGTTTGACGGACACCTATGATTCACTCTACTCTCTATACCTCAATACCCACCTATACCTAAAGCTACGCTTTCAGCTTTCGCTGACAGCGGAGCTAAAAATCTACTGTTATGAAAATTACATAAAATCTCAGAAAAATAATGACTGGGAAATGCACACACACACACACACGCGCACGCACGCACGCACGCAACACACACACACGCGCGCGCACGCACACACACACACAAAGGATTTTTGAGGTTGGCTATATATAATTCCAGTGTCTTACAGCTTTAACCCTGGAAAATTTTAATGATGAATGAAATAAACTATAGGGATCTAAAATAATTTTGAGGCAATTCGAATTTCAATTTTCTAACAAATTTACCAAAAACACTGTCCATAACTGTTAAAAACATTCAACTTGTAGTAGACATAACATCGTCTACTATTTTAATTTACGGAGTGTCTTGTGACCGGCGCCTGTCAGCAGACTCGACCAATTTTTTTTCATCATTCCATTGTATTTAAAACTTGTACTTGACATTTCGCAATATTTATAATTCTCAACAAAATACCTCAACATGCCTCACCTCACTCGTACTCAAAAAGCAGTCCCGGTATGGCAGTTTACTTAAAGTCTCGTGGACTGATTTCCAATATGGCGTTGGTCACAATGCTCATTAACATATTAAAATTTTTTTGTGTTAAATTACAAAAAAAAAATCATCAAAAATAGAAAAGAAGATGTGCTGTAGAAATTAACAAATCTGAGTAAGCTACCCTCTGCGCATCAACACACCAGATATCAAAGCAATCTGACAAGAAGTATTTGAGGAGATGATGAAAATATCATTTTTGAAAAAAAAATCGTAAAAAATTGAAAATGGCACAGATCAACTTGGCATGAACAAATCTGAATAGCCTCCCCCCAGGGAACATGCACAAAATATCGAAATATTCTGACTGTCACTTTCGGAGAAGATGATTAAAATAAAAAAAGTTGACAGACACCTATGATGATTCACTTATACTCTATACCTCTATACTCACCTATTATATACCTAAAGCTACGCTTTCAGTTTTCGCTGACAGCGGAGTTAAAAAAGTTGACGGACACCTATGATTCACTTATACTCTATATACCTCTATACCCACCTATACCTAAAGCTACGCCTTCAGCTTTCGCTGACAGCGGAGCTAATAAAGAAATATCATATCTGAACTTAGTTCTGTAGCACAAACTTACATATCTTTTCACTCAAGTACTGTGACAACGAAAGAATACCAGTCTGTGTTTTTGAAACAGACCAAACTTTTTGATTCAAATTCAAACTTTTGTATAAATCTTCCACAAAACAGCAAATACTAAACTGGGTTCCCAAAAAATTAAATAAAAATCCAAAACCTCAGTCTGAATATAAAGTAAGGAAACTATCAAAGCTGACTACTCAAAAAAGACCCACATAACCAGTAATAACTGGCCATTGATATCTTGACCCACATAACCAGTAATAACTGGCCATTAATATCTTGGTCTGCACATAACCATTAATAACTGACCATTAATATTTTGACCCACATAACCAGTAATAACTGGCCATTAATATTTTGACCCACATAACCAGTAATAACTGGCCATTAATATTTTGACCCACATAACCAGTAATAACTGGCCATTAATATTTTGACCCACATAACCAGTAATAACTGGCCATTAATATTTTGACCCACATAACCAGTAATAACTGGCCATTAATATTTTGACCCACATAACCAGTAAATAACTGGCCATTAATATCTTGGTCTGCACATAACCAGTAATAACTGGCCATTAATATTTTGACCCACATAACCAGTAATAACTGGCCATTAATATTTTGACCCACATAACCAGTAATAACTGACAATTGATATCTTGACCCACATAACCATTAATAACTGGCCATTAATATTTTGACCCACATAACCAGTAATAACTGGCCATTAATATCTTCACCCACATAACCAGTAATAACTGACCATTAATATTTTGACCCACATAACCAGTAATAACTGGCCATTAATATTTTGACCCACATAACCAGTAATAACTGACCATTAATACCTTGGTCTGCACATAACCAGTAATAACTGGCCATTAATATTTTGACCCACATAACCAGTAATAACTGACAATTGATATCTTGACCCACATAACCAGTAATAACTGGCAATTAATATTTTGACCCACATAACCAGTAATAACTGGCCATTAATATTTTGACCCACATAACCAGTAATAACTGGCCATTAATATTTTGACCCACATAACCAGTAATAACTGACCATTAATATTTTGACCCACATAACCAGTAAATAACTGGCCATTAATATCTTGGTCTGCACATAACCAGTAATAACTGGCAATTAATATTTTGACCCACATAACCAGTAATAACTGACAATTGATATCTTGACCCACATAACCAGTAATAACTGGCGATTAATATTTTGACCCACATAACCAGTAATAACTGACCATTAATACCTTGGTCTACACATAACCAGCAATGACTTACCATTAATATCTTGACCGACATAACCAGCAATGGTAATACCAAGACCTTTGGAATCCTTCACCAGTTCAACATCAAACACTTCTGCTTCAGTTTCAATTGGCTATGTAATAAAAAAAAAATACCGTCAATGGCGTTGTAGCACAACTGTACAGTTTTTAAAAATATTTATCCATATGCTTGTCCATGTTAACAATAGGTGTTCATTTGTTGAATGACTCCAGTTGCCTATCCAACCATGTTGCTATCTTTGCCATATACGAGATCATTTGGCTGTTGCTATGGGCATGGTCATGTTGCTAGATATATTTGCATACATTTTTGAATCTTTTTGTTCACTTGTTTATGAATTCCTGATATTATCTAAGTTTGCAATATACGTGATTATTTGGCCATTGCTATGGGCCTGGCCTTGTTGCGTGGCAAATTTACATACATTGTTTGAATGTTTATTCAATTGGTTATTAATCCCTGTTGTTATCTTTGTGAAATACATGACCATTTGGATGTTGCTATGGGCATGGTCATGTTTGCTAGGGATATTTGCATACATGTTTTTGAATGTTTATTCACTTGCCTACCAGATGATGTTATTTGACCAAAATATATCTGCCATTTGGTTGTTGCTAAGGACGTGGTCATGGTTGTTAGGGCTAATTGTGTCAATATATTTTGAAGAATATCTGCAGAATACCACTTCTAGAAACATCTCACCAAGTTTCAGTCTCGTTCACCAAGTACTTTTTGAGATATAAATTTTTGACCAAAATTCACATGTTTACACCTAATTTGCATATTACTGATGAGATCATTATATGCTTTATATTTCTTCATCTATACACCCACAGATGAATCCCTGTTACATTTTAGCCCATTCTGTTGTGTAGTTTTGGAATTCTAAGTCTTTGACCAAAAAGACACATTTTAGCCCTAATTTGCATATTACTGAGGGAATCATGTACAATCTTAATTTTCCTTACCCCTAAGAATGTTCCCATGGCACCATATTTCATGCAAATCTATACAGTACATGTAGTTTTGGAGTTTAAGTTTTTTGACCAAAAATCACATTTTTCAGTGACTCAAAACTCACATCTCTGATGCAATCACCAGACACCACAAGTAACATGACCAACAAATATCAAAGCAATCGCTCAAGCAGGTTTTGACTTTAAGTTGTTTACACACACACACACACACACACACACACACACACACACACACACACACACACACACACACACTTTGCCATGCCTATATACGACTACTGGACCTTATCATTTCAGTTGTGCTAAAAATAGCAACACTGGCATTGTAGCACTGGTGTACAGTGGTTGTGATAATCTTTTTAAATTTTTTATCCACATGCTAATCCAACCTGTAATGTGCACATCACTTTACGTATACAGTATACAGCATCTCAGTTGCTAGGGGCAATATGTCATTTTTTGAAATACAATGTACCTCCTTTAAAATGAAACAAGGCTTCATGGAAGACATAGACCCCCAACAAAGTATTTCTAATAGTGACTACAACAAGTTCTTTAGTTTGTACATTACGTTGCAGGCTGTCTGTTCAAAAAGGACAACAACTATGGCATGTCCTTTAACCCTTTCACCACCGATTCCCTCAATTGAGGGAACGCGCTAGGGCGCCCACCGATTCCCTCAATTGAGGGAACGTCAGAGTTCGTTCACCTACCTCGCCGTTATGCCGTTAAACGGCAGCTATTGCTGCAAAAATTGCTGCCATAACTAGTTCCACACATGCGTATTAGCCTTGTTTATCTACACTGCCATTTTGAAAGCATGACAGTGAACGATATCAGGAGTACAATCCAAATGACGAGCGATCGTAATTTTATGTGCGTTTTTCGCTCACAAAATCGAATTTCAACATGGCGGAAGTAATTAACGGCTCTCATAACATGGTGTACGATATAAATTAAGTCACTATCTTTGGATATTTCGACAGAATTTGACTCGAAATACATCATTGAATACAAGTATTTAGCTATGGGAACACGTTGTACTTGTATGTAAGCATCAAATTCCCGCTAAGGCCGTGTGAGCTGCCGACGGCAGTTTATGGTTGAATTTTTGAATGTCGTTCAAATTTACGCAATCTTGTGACCGTGCCGACGCCCATGCTAACGTTCTAGGGGTAATTTTTGGCAATATCATGGATTATTTTGGTTTTATTTCTTTTTGTTATGGCTCAATAATGACTTGTATTTGTATTAGCTCACTGTGTAGAGGTCAGTGGAGGGAAACTTACGCTTGATGTTGGCGATTTTCCGATCGGATTTTTTACGTGCGTTTTTCAATGTAAAATTCAAATTTCAACATCGGCGAAGCAAAATCTGTCTCCCCTAACATCGTTTGCAATGTAAATAAAGGTGCTGTTCGTAGAAATTTCCACTCAATTTTACTATGAATACGATGTTTTATACAAGGAGATGGCTGAGTGAACTCGATGCAGTATATGGAAGGATCAGATTATCGCAACGTAACTTCAAAGTCCCGACTGCATATTTGCTTTTGTGGGTAAGCATGTCGGCAAAAAGAGTCACGTTGGCGTCCCGATTCGGACTCGTATACTACCAACTTGTGGGCATTTTTTACTGATTTTGAGGATAAATTTGGTGATAATTTTTTTTTGTTCTGTCAAAAAATGATATATAATTACACAAACTGATTTTTCTGAAGGTATTGGGGCGACGACTTCAGATATTTTTTACCCTTCATTGCCGGTGCGGGGGCCGACTATTGCGTCGTAATCGGATTAGTAGGCCGTTAATTATTTTCATTCAAATTTAATACGACTGAAAATAACATTTTCTGACAAATTTTCGCCGATTTTGACGATTTAGTCAGTATACAGAAGTTTTGTAAGAACATGAATGTTGGTATTTTGAATTTTGTTTGTAATATAAATATTTTGTTTATTTGTGATATGTCAATAAATAAACAACCAGTGTTAGTTTTATTAATATTTTGTTACTTTAATCCATATTTCGGTTGTGTGTGTGATATTTGAATGCATGTATTTGCAACTATGATGTAGAAAATTTATTTTCCATTCAAATGATACCTTATTTTTCAAAAATAAGCAACTCTAAGTATTTTTATATCAGTTTGATTACACCACACTCACTCTCACATTATGTCAGTGAGGGGGCTGGTGGACAACACACAATCCCATGAGGCAAGTGGTGGTGAAAGGGTTAAGGCAATCAAAAAGATACACAGACAACACCTGAAAGGGTTGTTCATTTCTTATCAATTATGTATAGATCCTTGACAATTTCAGGCACATTAGCATTAATATTTATATTATTTTAATGATTTCAAAATAGGAAGACATAGCGATTTGACCCTGAAGATGAAGGTCAAGGTCAAAAGTCAGTGTGTCATTAGAAAGCTCATCATTGATAACCACGGTGAAGGCACTTGAATAGGGTCTCTATCTGTAAAGCGTCAAGAGTTATCGGCCAAAGTATGAATATTTATCACAAATGGCCGCCATTTTGCCATTATCGTTGGGGTTGTGAAATGAAGTGATGTGTATATGCAGACTATAGCATCTGACATTTGTACAAGTTTTGGTTGAAATCAGTCCATACATCTCAGAGATATACATACACACTTTGACAATAATATTGTCATTTGACCTTGAAGATGGAGGTCAAGGTCAAGAGTCAATGTGCCATTAAAAAGCTCATCATTGATAACATGGGTGAAGACACTTGAATGTTAAACTTCAAGAGTTAAAAGTGTGATTATTTACGACAAATATGTTGTCACGAGGGTTTAAAACCAAGTGACGTGCATATGCCCTCTATAACATGACATTTGTACCTGGTTTGGTTGAAATTGCCGCATGCATATTAGAGATACAGGTGGATACCGATGGAAGGACGGACAGACAGACGGACGGCCAGATGAACGGAGCCCAACGAATATTAAACTAACCCTATAATTTTTGGGTTTGCTATAAATGAATGAAACTCACCATAAAGTAATTTGAATTTGTTATAAATGAGGAAAGAAAAGTGACACATTGAACCCACCTCCCCTAAACACTAGTCAGAGCTAACATGCCAACTGGTAGATAAAGTGAATTTATCCTGATGTGCACTTTCTTTCCTTGAGGCAGTGATAGGCCAACCCATTTTTTTAAAGCTTATACCTTTTCAACCGAAGGATTTCACAGGTCTCCCTGCCTAATGGATGGCCAACTTAGGATTCTGTGATAAAAGCAATGAGGTCAGGATCACACAATTATTATGATGCTCGAGGAAAGAAAGTATACATCAGGATAAATTCATGTTATCTACCAGTTGGCACGTTAGCTCAGCTGTTTAGAGCACTCTAGTGTTTAGGGGACGTGGGTTCAATTCTACACGTCACTTCTCTTTCCTCACTTATAACACATTTAACCCTATTGTTAACTCTCTGATATACACTATCACTTGGATGTTGCTATGGACATGCTCTTGTTGCAAGGTATATGTGTGTTCACTTTTGAATGTTTACCCACTTGCCTACCCACCCCTATTGTTATCTTTGTAATATAAACCTTCATTTGACTGTTGAATAGAGTGTGGTTATGTTGCTTGGCATATTTCTTCCTTTGAGGCAAACGTTCCTAAAATGGTGGCACACAGTGAGGCTCAACATAACAGAATTTTGACATTTCAAAGTCACATAACTTTAATATGTTTCATTTTATTTCTAAAATTCACATACATATCATTAAAAACACAATGGTAGGCTATCTAAAAGTGCAAATGTATTTGATTTGACCCTTTAAACATCACCTGGCCCTAAGTATTGCAGTATGATAATTCTTACCTGTTGTTGGTGTTGTTGCACTGGTTCATCTCGTGGTTGAGGAGAGGATGGTCTAGGGACAGCAGCTGCAGCTACAGGCACTACTTGTTGAATATTGTGTTGTTCTATGACTGCATTCCTGGCAATAGTTAGTGTAACTGTTGTACCAGATTGACGTAATACTGCAGCTACCTGCTCGCTATTCATTCCCGACAAACTAGTCTCACTGATCTTAAGAATATGGTCACCACTCCTCAAGTGGCCATCCTGATAAGGTGAAAGTCATACAAAACTACATGTATTGTTTCTATGGTAATGCACGACAAATAACAAAGAAAGTGATTTAAATAGATGCCACAGTTTTTAAATCATGTCTGTATTCAAACACATGAATTACAAAGCCAAAGTTCCCAAATTTTTCCGAGTTGTTCCGGTGTTAATATTAATGCAGTTAAAATGTATCCACATTCAACATCCATCGCATTGAACACTATGCTGTTCAAATTTGACAATTTCGTCTCGTTCTAGGCAAACTTCAAGACATGATAGACATGTAACTATTTCTTCTACTATTATCTTCCTCTTGCTACTTTGTTTTTTTGTTGACTCCTCATTGACAGTTTTCTTATACAAATTACATCACCTGTAACAAGCTCAATAGCTAAATAATTAGAGAACAAGTCATTGAGAATGACATAGTCCCCGCTATAATTGGGTTTTAAGGAATTATCACTACTCTGATCACGCAACAACATTTGTGAACCTAAAACAAACAGACTTAGATATGTTGTGTGTGCTTGTTGGACATGGAATATGCCTCCAACAATAAAGGATTGGTTGGGTATGGGGGATCATATCACGATGAAAATGGAGTCTGAGTTATGGCTTTGGACATGGAAAATTCACAAACAAAATGGCTGCCAGGCAGCCATATTGGATCGTATCACGACGAAAATGGATATGCACATGTATGTCATAGAACACTGTCCTAATACCAACTTTGAATGAGATCTGTTCAAGCATGTCTGAGTTATGGCTTTGGACATGAAAATTCGCAAACAAAATGGCTGCCAGGCAGCCATATTGGATTGTATCACAACGAAAATGGATATGCACATGTATGTTATAGAACACTGTCCTAATACCAACTTTGAATGAGATCTGTTTAAGCATGTCTGAGTTATGGCTTTGGACATGGAAAATTCACAAACAAAATGGCTGGCAGGCAGCCATATTGGATTGTATCACGACGAAAATGGATATACACATGTATGTCATAGAACACTGTCCTAATACCAACTTTGAATGAGATCTGTTCAAGCATGTCTGAGTTATGGCTTTGGACATGGAAATTCACAAACAAAATGGCTACCAGGCAGCCATATTGGATCGTATCACAACGAAAATGGATATGCACATGTATGTCATAGAACACTGTCCTAATACCAACTTTGAATGAGATCTGTTCAAGCATGTCTGAGTTATGGCTTTGGACATGAAAATTCACAAACAAAATGGCTGCTAGGTGGCCATATTGGATCGTATCATGACAACAATGAATATGCACATGTATGTTATAGAACACTGTCCTAATACCAACTTTGAATGAGATCTGTTAAAGCATGTCTGAGTTATGGCTTTAGACAGGGAAAATTCGCAAACAAAATGGTTGCTAGGCGGCCATATTGGATCGTATCATAAAACAAATTGACGTGCATATGTATGCCATAGTATGTTGCCCCTGTACCAAGTTTGAAAAAAATCGGTCCAGGCATCTCCAAGAAACAGCTGCGGACGGACGGACGGACGGACGGACGGACGGACGGACGCACGGACGCACGGACAGACGGAACCCAATCCATAAGTCCCCGTTCCGGACGTGGGGACTAAAAACTAGTCTAACGATTGGCCAACACTCTTTCAGTAATCTTCATCAAAATGTATCCTTTCGAGATGAAATCCATGAGATGTATAAACAAATAATCACACCATTTATTGCCTGAAATCATCATTTGCCCCATAACCTACATATAATAAGTATGATTTCATTTCAATGTCACATAATTTCCCACACTTAGTAAATAATCAGGATTCCCTGCCCCAGGTGCACAGTGTGAAATGGACCGAGGACACCTGCATTCTAACTGTCCCATACCGCAACATTTGCAATGTACTAACAAATCGGGGGTTCCTCCCAGATAAGGTCATTTCTTATCAATGAAGATCCCACACTGTCTCGTTGAAACCCCTATGTGAGTTTTCTTTAATATCTAAATATTAGGGAGAGAATCCGTTTTGTCAGGTCGACATCTTTTCCAGGGTGGTCAATCATTACAAATTGACATATATCATTGAAATATACAGGGGGCCACTTTTTAATCCCACCTTCAGATTCCCCAATCCAACCCTTATCAATAGTTAGAGGGTTTGGAATAGGGCCATTCAGAGTACAAAGCAGAGAGTTGTACTCTTTCTGTTTTTGTTTGATTTCTTCAAGTCTAGTTTTCTGAATGGGCAATTTCATTTCCCAGGCTGCATATGCCCTGGCTACAAACATAGTTTTGGTGCCATCCTTTATTAGCCCTCGTTTAAATACATAAGCCTGGAGTGAGCTGACTGTCCACGTTTGAAAGAATTCAGGTGTCATTTCAGATTCTACTGTGGTCTGTTGGGAAGCCATTATAATTCTATGAAGAAACACAAATGCTTATTTCACATACTAAAATAATTTGACATTGTCACATGACATTCCATGTAACGAAGAAAAATATACTGACAACATTTTCAATTTGCGTTTCAAGAGTGATGTAACTTACACAAACTTATACAGTAAAATGATACCTCCATGTCGATACATAAAGTATCAATCATAAACTGTAAAAGTACCTTGCATACTACGCTACAATACATAGATCTACATTTTCATTTAAAAACATAAAATTTTAACCAGACATACCAAATTACATTTAGGAAGTTGTTTCTGTTATCCAATTTAACATAAATCTTTCTACCTAGAGTTGCCCACAACGTAAACACGTAATTTGACAAGCAGACAAGAATGAATGTTAAGTTATTATTATTGTTATTCCTCCATCAAACTTTACGTTCTTGCAAGTTAATTATAACATGACACTACATCAAAATGCTACTGGGTTGGTGTTTATATATTTGTATATCTATATCGCAAATGGTTTGTTACTATTTAAAAAGTAAAATGAGAAAATACAAAAAAAAAAATACTTACCGTTACGCAAGACTGCACTTCGAATTTGCCACAAAAATGGCACCTGTTGTGTAACTACGGACACTTCGGTAGCACTAATCACTTTGGCACGAATGACCCAGTGAACCCACCTTTATTACCCACAATTCACTGTAAACATGGGCACTGCTTGGAAGTGTTGATTCGTGTATATCATTACAATGATTGCTCACCATATTCAGAAAGGCATATAAAATATGCTGTGATCTTTTGATCAATTTGTATGACTTCTAACAACTATTACATTCTTACCCTATCAGCCACCCCTCCGGGTAATATTGTCTTGACTACAACTCCTGTACTTCTACCACCCACTATGCCAAAGCCTAGGCCTGTACCATCATTGTGCAGGGTAATGGTCTCAACATGTTCCCACTTCACCGTAGACTGATCTGGCGACTAGATAATAAATTATAAAAGTTACATATTATCGTATACATTTTAGAAAGTGTTAAAAGTGAACACCACTCTAAGAAATAACGGCATTTTCATAAACTTCTGGTTATAGAAAGTCATTTCAAGATTTTACATCGCATCAATAAAACTTATTTCACATTCAGTCATACGGTCATTATAAGACAAAATATCAAATGGTACAATGATGAAATAAGAGTTGAGAAACGTAAAAGGCTATTTGCGGAGCAGAACGGACAGGAAGACTAAACTAACAATTCATCTACAGATATATAAATCACAATGTCACACAGTCAACCAATTAATTTACAAAGCTAAAACCAACTACTATCACAGTATTATTCAGGAAAATGAATCAATCAGAAAGCCCTGTTTAACGTTGTTAACATGCTGCACCACAAATCAAAGGAATCGCCCCTACTTTCAGATACATGTAACTCAACTGAAGAAATTACTGATTGCTTTGCAAACTTCTTTGTGAATAAAATCGAGACTACATTGTATTCAGGAAAATCTACAAAAGCAAACACATAGTAATGGCACAGCTAACCAAACTATGAACATAATTTAAAATACACCTCCGCAGCTACCCATCATTAACCGGCTAATGTGGAAGAACTGCTGAAAATAATTACATAATCACCAAATAAAAGTTGTAATCTTGATCCGATACCAACATTAATTCTCAAACAAGCACTTGGGGATATACTACCAACTCCTACCAACATTGTAAACATATCACTCTCAACTGGTTGCATACCTGACAAGTTAAATCTACTACCAACTCCTACCAACATTGTAAACATATCACTCTCAACTGGTTGCATACCTGACAAGTTAAATCTACTACCAACTCCTACCAACATTGTAAACATATCACTCTCAACTGGTTGCATACCTGACAAGTTAAATCTACTACCAACTCCTACCAACATTGTAAACATATCACTCTCAACTGGTTTGCATACCTGACAAGTTAAAAACTGCCATAGTCAAGCCACCACTAAAGAGGCAACATCTTGATCCTGAAATAATGAAGAACTACAGACCAGTACCTAGACTGTCGACAATCGCTCGTCCCTTTTTTCCTCCGTTTTATCTAAACTCCGATCCGGCGCAACACTAGTCTAATCGCAAACTGATATCGAGGGCCGAAGGCCCGAGCGACTGTTGTCCCTTGCCGCATCTCCCTTGCTATTACTTATTAAACTTATTCATAATGTGACGTCATTTAATGGGGTGTTTCTCTATATATCGTATGATTTGCATACAGTTCAATGTAAGGTCACTCAACATTCAACACACGTAAACTACAGCGGAAACTTGTCTTCGTAAATGCATTTTGATGGTCATAATCAAGTAGTTTTTCCTTTCCTATCTTTCTCTGTTAAAGCTTGAAACCGCGCGTTTTTTTTAACATTCGTAAATGACGTCGTTGACGACCTCGACGCCCGATACATTGTCATGCTCATTAGTCTATTGCCTTTTGTTTAGCAGCTAGCTGTTATAGTGGTAATGGTAGCGAGAGAGTGCTACGGAAGTCGACTTATTGTACCAACACCGACCGACACTCCACTCAAGCAATAGATGTTTAGGACACCCTTTTACCGACTGCAGCTAGCATATTATATAGCAATAAAATTCATGTATATAATGTGTGATAGTGAGGCGTAGATAATATTCAAATGTGCAAATGGTAGACGTTCTACCTGAAACAAGTCATTGAGAATGACATAGTCCCCGCTATGATTGGGTTTTAAGGAATTATCACTACTCTGATCACGCAACAACACTTGTGAACCTAATCAAACAAACTTAGATATGTTGTGTCTGCTTGTTGGACATGGAACATGCCTAGAACAATAAAGGATGGGTTGGATATGGGGGATCGTATCACAACGAAAATGGATATGCACATGTATGTCATAGAACACTGTCCTAATACCAACTTTGAATGAGATCTGTTAAAGCATGTCTGAGTTATGGCTTTGGACATGGAAAATTCACAAACAAAATGGCTGCTAGGCGGCCATATTGGATTGCATCATGACAACAAATGGATATGCACATGTATGTCATAGAACACTGTCCTCATACCAACGTTGAATGAGATCTGTTCAAGCATGTCCGAGTTATGGCTTTGGACAGGGAAAATTCGCAAACAAAATGGCTGCTAGGCGGCCATATTGGATCGTATCATGAAACAAATTGATGTGCATATGTATGCCATAGTATGTTGCCCCTGTACCAAGTTTGAAAAAAATTGGCCCAGGCATCTCCAAGAAACGGCTCTGGATGGATGGATGAACGGACGGACGGACGGACGGACGCACAGACAGACGGAACCCAATCAATAAGTCCCCGCCGGACAAAGACTAACAAATTACCAATCTGACCGGACACAATTTATTTACATAATGTTTTCCATCATTTCTAACTTGCCGTCAACCATCTCCCTATGATTACGTTGTCCACCATCTTGTAATCACGTCAATCATGGTTCGGGGCATGATTGACGTGATTACCAATCATGATTGTGATTCGTATTTATCAAACGCAAAATTTGATTGTGATTGATAAATCATGATTATGATTGTGCAAATCGAATGCACCCCAGCTGTTTCTTGTGATGTTAAGGGCACTTTTCAACTTCCCACAGACAAAGCAGCTGATTGTTGTGATGTTGAGGGCACTGTTCCACTTACCCCAGACAAAGCAGCTGATTGTTGCGATGTGGAGCTGACAACTGACGGTGTCCTATCCAATGACGGTGATGCTTGTGATACACTTGGTATACCTCCTCTAGCTAAAACCATTTGTACCAGTCCTTGGGCTCGCTGCAGGATAGCAATGGCTTGTTGATGAGAAATTGTTGCATCCAATGGTTGACCATCTATAGCTAGGATCTGATCACTCTCTTGTAACCTTCCATCCCTACAAAATGACAAGATAAAACAGTACTACAAAATGTATTGCTGGTCTGTCCTGAAAAAGCTCAATGATATTCAAACTATGACAAACAAGTCATTGAGAATGACACAGTCCCGCTATGATTGGATTTTAGGGGGGGGGGGGGGGGAACCTGTTCAAGCACGTCTGAGTTATGGCTTTGTACATGAAAACTGTGCCAACAAAATTGCTGCCAGGCAGCCATATTGGATCGTATCATGACGAAAATGGATATGCACATGTATGTCATAGAACACTGTCCTAATACCAACTTTGAATGAGATCTGTTCAAGCATGTCTGAGTTATGGCTTTGTACCAAGTTTGAAAAAAATCGGTCCAGGCATCTCCAAGAAACGGCTCTGGACGGACGGACAGACGGAACCCAATCCATAAGTCCCTGTCCCGGATTTCATCTGGCGGGGACTAAAAATAGCACCAACAGCATTGTAGCACAACTGTTGACAGTACACTTTAAGTTTCTGTAACGATTATGTGGTCTTGTTGCTAAACATATTTGCTTGCATTCATCCTTTGAAGATTTATTTCCATGCCTTCCCATCCATGGTGTTATATCTGCAACATACACCATCATTTATGTTACTATGGGCATGGTCTTGTTGCTAGGCATATCTACATACAATTTTGAAATACTGATTCATTTACCTGCCCGTCACCAGTGTTATTTTGGCATTATACGTCATTGTTTACCTGATGCTATGGGTGTGGTCTTGTTGGTAAGGGCATTTACATATTTTAAAATATTGTTTATTCAACTGCCTACCCATCCCTGTTGTTATAATTGTAAAAAAAAACACTACCATTTGGCTGTTGCTAAGGGTGTGGTCATGGTTGCTAGGGCCAATTACATACGTATGACATGACACACTCACATTTTGCCGCTAACAGTAACACTTTCAGAATCATAACCAAATTTCATCCCCAGTAGTTTGAGAGGTAAATCTCAATACCAAAATCACTCATCATCTACAAGACTGACAAACAGACATGCATTTTAACTTGAACCAACCTGTAGTTCAGTGTTAAAGTTTGGTAGACAATATTTCAAAGCAACCTCAAAGAGAGATTAGTTCCAGTGCCATTCACACACACACTTGTTACACACAGTTACGTTTTAGCAGTAATGAAGTGGTTAGTGGTTTCGTATGATGACTCACAGTCACTATAGAACACATTGCACACAGAAAGTTGGTAAATACTGTACTTTTATATTATAGTCACCAATTTACAAAAAATCTATTTTTATCCATAATTTACATATTACTAATCCAATCAACTTGTCTTGAACAAACTTACATGTATATCTGCTCATCCCAAGACACAACGACATTCAACTTCAGCTCAACTGATCCAGTAGTTTTGGAGAAGATTTTAAAGCATTTTACCAAAAATTCTATTTTACGCCTATTTTATATATTAAAAATAGCGCCAAAGGCATTGTAGCACAACTGTACAGTTTTTAACATTATTTATCCACCTGCTGATCCATGCTAGGTACAGATGCACTGTACAATATCTTACCCACAACTCTCTCTGATTGGTATGCTTGGAAGTTCCTTATTTTATAACTTCTTCAATAATCCATACTTTTCAACATTTTAAGCATAGTAATTAAGTATAATTAATATGTGCAAAAGAACGCTTAGGAATCAAAAATAAAGTTCTAAATTTTGTATAAAAATGTACTACCAACTAAATTAAGCATGTGCTGTGAATAAAACACTTTTCAATGTCAAAGTGTCAATAACTTGGGTAGTCAGTGTGTATGATGAGTTTTAGTATGTAAATTTCTTTTATCATACCTATTCAAATAAATCTATATCTTTGGCAAAGTCATAACAGGTGCATATATTTTCCTTAGTTTCGTTGCAAATATTCTGCATGTCTTTCAAGAAAATCTGCTGACAAATTCCTAAAATTGCTACTCCTTCTACAATAAATCATTGATACCAGAACCGATGAAAATGGGTATTCAGAAACGCATCAGTGGCAATTCTACGCTTGCCAAATGGAAAAAATGTTTTTACAAAACCCTATACACTGGTGAGATTTGTCTGATTTCAAGGAGATGATGTCCAACACTACAAATCAGAGAGAGTTGTGGGTAAAATGTTGTACAGTGAGATGTTCATTTGCTGAATGATTATCCACTTGCCTATCCAGCCCTGTTATCTTTGCAATATATGCGATCATATGGCTGTTGCTATGGGCATGGTCATGCTGCTAGACATATTTGCATACTTTTTTTGAATGTGTATTCATGTCTATTAAGCCCTGTTATCTTTACAATATATGAGATCATTTGGCTGTTGCTATGGTATTTGGTATTTAGTTGTCTATTAATCCCTGTTATCTTTGTGAAATACACAATTGTTTGGCTGTTGCTATTGGCATGGTCAAGGTTGCTATGTATACATTTTTGATTGTTTATTCAATAACCTACCAATGACTAAATACTTATTTAGATATAAGGCTGCTTTCACAAAAACTTGTTAGGGGGAGGGGCGGGGGGAAGGGAGATTTTTTGTCAAACCCCCAATTCTTTTTAAGTACCCTCCCTTGCCATAGCCCAAAATTTTTAAGAACCCCCTCTGCCAGGATCAAAAAATTTGAAGTACCCCTTTATTTTTGAGGATTCATGGACTTGGAGGCCCTCCCTAGTTTTTATCTGAAAACAAAACCTCTCTAATACACCTAAAAGAAAATTACTGCCATTACTTCATTAATAGACTACATAACAATGTACATGATCAGCTGTCCAACTGAGTCTTTGATTTCTGTTCAATAGTGTATTATTTCCTTGATGTGTTGCAGTTGAATGTCTTCTTTCAAATGTTGATGCACATGCTATTTAAAAACAGTTTTGTATTGGAATGTACTAGTTCAGTCCCCTAATTGTAGGATAAAAACTGACAACTTTGACAGAATGACACTGAATAACACTATAAAATGCAGTCTTGTATTTTATTCTTGATTGATTTAGTTGAATATACTGTCAAGAGAAAGTAAATGTATAACTCAAACAAGCCAACCCACATCACCAAGTTTTTCAAGTCACAGAATATTGTATCAAGTGATATATTGGTATTGATATTTACACACATTGTAGTGCATGCAGTATATCTGTGTTGTCTTCTGTCGATGATTTATTTATGTTTATTTACATTTTTGACTTTCATGTGGCAGCTCTCCTTCCAGATTTTGTGTATATGAAAATGTCATTTTCATCACCATCACTGTTATCATCATCTTCAGAACTAATCTCTCCTTCAACTACATCTGAGTTTGAACTACCTGTCATCATTCTCAGTGTCATTATCACTGTCTTCAAATGACACTATCTTTATATTGATAACAAGCCTTCATCGAAGACACAGCCCCCAATGAGGATTTATTTTAGTAGGAAAGAATGGATTTTTGTTGGCATCATTGAAAGGTGTGATGTATTGTTTCAACGTGAAATAAAGTTATAGATTAAAGTGTTAGAGTACTTAGTAATGACGTAATTGCTGAAAGTGAGGAGTGATGTATAGAAAACGAAAGTAAGATTTGTGTTTATGTGTGTTGAAGAAAGGACTGGGGATATTTGATTGGAGTGAGTTTGTTATAATAACATGTGTAGGTATGACTGTGTATTTGGCAAGTGATGTTGAAAGTGTGTGGGTTGACATATACAGTATTGGCGAGATCATAAATTGTGACAATACATTTATACTCTGACTATTTAGTTAGGTGTGTATGGCCTGAAGTAATGTAAAGGTAAATGTAAGGGAATACTTTCCTCTAGCCTTATACTACAATGACATGTTGTTGAGTCTGTGCAGTATTTTGCAGGCTTCCAGTTTAAAAAGGACAGCAATAATGTCATGGCGATTATGCCAATTAGAAAGATACAGCCACTCAACACCAAAAAGGGATTATTTTTTATCTGTATGTGTAGATCCTGGACAATTTCAACTATGTCAGCATTGTCTTAAAGATTGCAACACTGAAACACAAACACACCTCATAGATTTTACATGATGTCTGTATGAATCATACTATGATAATTTTATATCTGACCTTAACTCAAAGGTCATCTAAAACAAATATTGTATCTGATATTGAGCAGGCTAACAGTTGAAATCACATGGCTTGTGCTTGCCACAGAATTACAAATGTATTTCAACAAATTTTTGTCCTCTGACCTTGAACACTGAGGTCAAGGTCAAAGGTCATATTACAAATGTCATTACTGATAAAATGGTAGACTGTCGACAGTCACTCGCACCTTTTTTTCCTACGTCTTATCTAAACTCCGATCCGGCGCAACACTACTATAATCGCATACTGATATCGAGGGCCTCGATATCAGTTTGCGATTAGACTAGTGTTGCGCCGGATCGGAGTTTAGATAAAAAGGAGGAAAAAAAAGCACGAGTGACTGTCGACAGTCTAATAAAATGGAGATAGACACTTGAATGTTGCCTCTATCCATTAAGGTTCAACAGTTAATGCTAAAATCAGTTTACACATAAAATAGTTAGATATCACTTAGGAATAATGGAAGGGTGGTCATATTAAACAAAATATTTTAAGTAAAGTGCAGTGTTCTGCCAAGGTTTCCAACTAGTGGGGACAAAGGCCCCCTGGTTGCAAAAAGAGGGGTCATTTGACAGGGAGTGGGGTCAATTATTTATTGTCTATGAAATTATATATATTACCTTGGACCACTATAGAGATACCGTGGTCTGAGATATTCCATTACACATAGACTATTACCCAACTACATAAAAAAATTCCATTCATAATAACAGTTCCCAGTAAGCTATTTTTTGAAAATTGTGTACTACACATTACACCTTAGAAAAAGAAGGCAATTACAATTATGTAATTTAAAGTCATTTCTACAGAGTATATTATATATTGTTTAGAAAGATTGGACAGCCAGGTAGTCACAATTTTTAATCTGACTATCAATGAATAGCAGTACTCAAATTTATGATTCCTTTTCTCAGACAAGGACAAAGAACAACTTCAAAATTAGTGAACATATGCTTGAATAAAAAATTTGAGAAATCCTAATCTTGTAACCACTTGGCACTTGTTTCATTTTTACAACTATTACACTCTGCTGTGTTTATCATTCCCTCTTCAAATTCATGACAAGAGTTTTAAAAAAAAAAACATTTTGAGGAAAATAAACTCCCTGACTTTAAAAAGTACCAAATGTGAACGAAAAACTTACAAATAATAGTCAAACAAACTTTCAACATGATTTGGTCCTGCTATATCAAATGACAGCATTAGTTACATACATGTATTGTAAACTTGATACGGAAAGCTGACATTAGGTGTCCTTGAAACTCAGAGATCTTGAACTAAAACTATCAACAACGTCAAAGTTAGGATGCTTTGTAAATACAACTGTAATTATTTTCTGATTTCATCTCTGAGTTCATTCTTCATGTCTGACCGGGCGCACATGCATCGGCCGTCTCGAGTGGTTATGCCAGTGATCACTCATTGATTCAGTGCCAAACATTCACATGTGTCACTGTCAACATCACGCAACACGATCCCCTAACACAGCTTTGTCGGGATCAAAATACACATGTACTCATTTTTGTTTCCATTAATTTAACCCATCAACAAATGAAAATCACAACCTGTCCCATAAAATTTGGTTTCCTAAGGCTTATGTGGCAGAGAGATGTTCCGATTTCCCGTAGCAAGTTCAGTGTTTCACACACGTCAGTGAGTAGGTCAGAGGTCGAGACAGTGATGCGTCGGTAGACAAAACATGTGAAGAGAGACGTCCATTTCGGCGTCTCATCTACTCCCTCTAATGTTTCAATTGAAGATTATGTTTTATCAAAGTTGTATCTTTTTGTTGCATATTAATCCATTTGTTTGCATGTTAACAATAGAACTGCGCGTTGTCACTGTATCTTATATGATGTCAACAAAACTATCGCTTACGGAGTCAGTATACTTTTTGTGGTATTGACGCCGTTACAAAAACTACCCGAGAAAACAGGCCAACTTTCCAGTTACTCATGAAAATATACGATTAGTCCATTCCTGAAAGGAGGTAAGTGGATATCACAGTCAAAACAGACCATTTGTCTATAAATTTACTGTAGTGCTTTTGTAAGATGTAGCTCAATTTGTTTAGCAGTTCTGATATTTATGAAATATGTAACTAGATTAAAGATGGAATGACTTTTTTCCATTTGCAATCATAAACCATTTTGCTTTCTACATATTTAAGATACTGGTACAATGTATTTTTGGGACAAAAAATAACAAGTGCCATTCAACTATTACATTGATGTATTATTTCATATATGATTAAAATCAGACAATTGTTCATTACATGTGTTAATTTGTGAACAAGTTCGGTGTTTTTGTTGTTATCGTTGAAAAGGCTGACCAACTATTAAAAGGTTAATATTCCCATGTATAAGGAGTGATGAAGTTAATTTATTTTTCAGGTACCCTCCTCCCCATATGACCCACATTATTTTTTTTCAGACCCCTCCCCCAAAAACATTATCAGGGCTCAAAATTAGCAGTAGTCCCATGCCCACAGACTACCAATTCTTGTCATGGGACTACCATAATTTGCAGCTGGTAGCCCACTTAGGCTACCACTGATTAATGCGATGATGGTGGAAGATTTATGGACTTGAAAGTTTTTAATAACACACATAGTTCCAATAGAGGAAATCTGTTTTCAGTTCAGGAATATGGGACGACAGGTTGCAACCCTTGGACTACCAGTTTCTGAAACCAATGGTCCACTAGGAATACCAAAGTAAAAAGTAAATTTCGAGCCGTGATTATGCATATTTTTTTGAGTACCCCTCCCTCAAATCCCACGCCCCTCCCCACAAGTTTTTGTGAAAGCAGCCTCAGTGTTAGACCAAAAATCACATTTTTACACCTAATTTGCATATCAACAATGAGATCATTATGTGCTTAATATATCTTTATCTATAAACACCTCAGTTGCATCGCCATTAAATTTCAGCCCAATCTGCTCTGTAGTTTTGGAATTAAAGATTTTTGACCAGAAAGACACATTTCAAGCCCTAATTTGCATATTACTGATGGAATCATTATGTAGTGGATGATGAACAAATCTTAATTTACACATCCCTAAGAACAACCCACCAAATTTCAGACCAATCTGCCCAGTAGTTTTTGAGTTTAAGTTTTTTGACCAAAAATGACTTTTTTTTTACCCAAATCACATATCTGTGATGCGATCATTTTGCTTTGAACAATTTCTCAATTGGACACCAAAAGTAACGTTGCCACCAAATACCAAGGCAATCGGTCAGGTGGTTTTTGAGTTTAAGTTGTACACACACACACACACACACACACACACACACACACACACACACACACACACACACACACACACACACACACATACATACATACAGACAGACGGACAGACACTGCACCATGTACCATGCCTATACATGTAGCACTACTGAACCTTATCACTATCAGTTCAGTTGTGCTAATGACCCAGTGAATTTGTCTTGAACATACATGTACATTTGTATCTCTGCTCCTCCCAAAACACCTACACAACAAATTTCAGGTCAATTAACATCCAGTTTTGACAGACAGATGAAAGAAAATCAACCTAAACATGGAAGACAGTGAATAAAGAATACAGAAACACATTGTCAAAGATTTCAAGATTCAAGATTCAAAGATTGATGAATTTATTTGACTTCTCAACAAAAAATCAATATACACATTAAGTTAAAACTTGAAAGCCCATGTATACCCATGTATGCTTATGTATATAATGTAGTATTTAACATTTCATGCAATGTTAAAGAGGTCGCATTAACACATTATTAGAGAGGTTTAGATACACGTTAGAACACGTACAAAATGTACACCTACAGGAGCATTATTGTGCAGGTGTACAAGTAATGACGCGTACAAAATTGTGTTTAGTTATGCGTTCTAAACACAAACGTGAAAAACAGTGGAATGTGAATGCGTGCGTTGACATCTTCTGTCCAGAAGGCCACACACATACCTTTGATTTCTAAATTTGTCCGTATTTTTGCCATTTTTTCCTGCAACTACCCAAACCAAAAACCAAACAATTAGTTTAAAGTTATGCTTCCGAACTTTGATATAAAAAATATGACATTTAATAGAAGAAAATGACAAAAACTCAACACGTATTTACAGTTACGTGTAGACCGCCATTTTGACGTAGTGTCGTTTGATACAGAACGCCTGAGTTGCTTCGAATCACGTGACTATGGCGCTACATGTATAGAACACACGTAAATACGCGCATCTAAACGTCTCTATATAACGCCATATTTGACACTGGGAGGCAATTGTTTGGATGTACATGTACATGTATGCATCAATGTGGACACATCATAAAGAGAGAGGACAAATGGATAGAATAAGTCAGCTACGCATAGTTATGTATTGTAAGTGATGTCTAAATCTCTAAGTGCAGTGGGCCTGTGATAATTTCCCAACTAGACACCAAAGGGAACATCCCCACCCAATATCAAAACAATCAGCCTAGCGTTTTTTTAGTTTAAGTCACACACACACACACACACACACACACACACACACACACACACACACACACACGAACACACACACACACACATACACACACACACACACACACACACACACACACACACACACACACACACACACACACACACACACACACACACACACACTGCACCATGCCATAAGTTGTACTAAAAATGTTTGTTAAATGGAATCTTACCTAGCTGCTACTCCATTGGGTTGTATGTCCTGTACAAAGATTCCCAACTCTCCTCTGTTCTCACTTTTCAAGCCAACAACACTAAATCCAAGGCCCCCACCTTCTGGTTTATTCAGTTCTATCATTTCCACTTGTCTGCCTTGGGCAGCCATCACAATAGCATGTTGAAAGTCAGGACCATACAGTTCCATACCATTCTCACCAAGTACTTCTGTTGTCTGAGGAACACTTTCCAAATAACGTGATCCTTGTTCTTCTGTATCATCCCAGTCAAATGCATCATTTGTCATACCATAAGATTCAATAGCTGCATCCCTTTGTTCCTTGGTTCGTGTGTGTCGATAAGTACGACGCTCCTGTGCAGTTGGAGATAGTATCAAATCTCCATTGGCAGCAATATCAAAGTCGTCGGTACGTTGGCATCGGTTATTTTCTACTTCATCTTTGAGTTCTTTCATGGATACCTGGATGTTGAGTAGCTGTTTAAACAGGTTACTATCCAACATACAGATAATCCCAGCAATGTCATCTTCTTGAGATTTATTGTCTGCATTTTTGACTTTGTCTTGCAGTCTCTCTAAAATACTGACAGCTTGTTCTGTATCTAGGTCAAATAAGCAGAGGAAAACAAAGTTTACATAATTACAAGAAGTACGAACATTCAACACAAATATAATATATATGAATGATGGACAAGTTGCAAAATGTATATGTGTCAACAACTGAAATAAATTCTTTGTTACACAAACATCCCTGCCATTCACTGACAATGAACATATGAAAGGAATGAAAGAACAATGATATCAACCTAAAATCTTCTTCAGCTGAGTGTACATTGTAAACTGTGGTGTGCTAGTGTCCAAATACATGACATTGTACAATGTAGTTACCATGTTCATGATGTTTACAACAGTTTTGTAAATTGTTTGACTAAGATTCTAGTCAGAGTTATTTAGACAGCATTATGGGTAATAATAAATACAATGTATATGAGTAAGATTCAAGTCAAGAGTTATTTACATGTAGGTGGCAATAAATACAATGTACCATCAGAGAATCATGGTGAACTAAGGGATGATCACACAAGTTCGAACATCGTTTCGAACAAAACTTTTGTTATAAACAAACAATGAAAACTCCCTCCCACACCCCCTCCCCCCTCCCCCAACAAAAGTGCACAAGTGTGACATCACATTTATATATCATGTAAAATATGATGAAAACAGTTGTGGTCACACCACTACGATCGATGCAATGTGAACACATGATGGTCTGTCATTGTAAACATGAAGTTTCAACCTTATGAACCTGTTAACTGAGATGGTAAACACATCAAATACTTCCGCAAACCCAGTATCTCACATTATAAGTAAATTTTTATATTTTACAAACTTACATGTATCAACATCTCAGTAGTAAATACGGAAGCTGTTATCATTGGAGACGTAAACATTTTCAAAATTTGGTTAGAACTGAGAAAATGAAGTTCAGCCATTGCATTGGCCAGACCCCCTCATCCCTAAACGAATGAAGTTCAGCCATTGCATTGGCCTGACCCCCTCATCCCTATACGAATGAAGTTCAGCCATTGCATTGGCCTGACCCCCTCATCCCTATACGAATGAAGTTCAGCCATTGCATTGGCCAGACCCCCTCATCCCTAAATGAATGAAGTTCAGCCATTGCATTGGCCAGACCCCCTCATCCCTAAACAAATGAAGTTCAGCCATTGCATTGGCCAGACCCCCTCATCCCTAAACGAATGAAGTTCAGCCATTGCATTGGCCAGACCCCCTCATCCCTAAATGAATGAAGTTCAGCCATTGCATTGGCCAGACCCCCTCATCCCTAAACAAATGAAGTTCAGCCATTGCATTGGCCAGACCCCCTCATCCCTAAACGAATGAAGTTCAGCCATTGCATTGGCCAGACCCCCTCATCCCTAAATGAATGAAGTTCAGCCATTGCATTGGCCAGACCCCCTCATCCCTAAACGAATGAAGTTCAGCCATTGCATGGGGGGGGGGGGGGGGGGGGGGGGGGTGTTAACACACGCGGGTATACATGTAGTTTTTGAATCTCGAGTGACTTCCTTGCGAATTTATGGATATCAGTCTTACATTATCTGTGGATATTATGTTTATACATGTATGCAAGTTGTCTAAGGTGTACAAGCCTGTCTTTTTAGCAGTAGTATATGTACATCATGTACTACAAATATACTGTGTGTTTTGTGTGTCTGGTGACACTTTCATTGTGTTATTAGGCATCTGTCGTCTCAAAATGAAATTGCCAACACGGTCTGAAGCCATTTTTATCATCATGCTAAAGTTACATACGACATTACGTCTCTCATCATTCTCTACTTTGATACCATGTCTATTCTGAAACCTTTTCTTGAAGTATCTTCAACAAGTCATTGAAAATGACATAGTCCCCCGCTATGATTGGGTTTTGTTTATGTTGCCATTTTCAAACCTGGTTAATATTGTTTGGCCTCATATGGTTGTTTTTGATATCACTACTCTGTTCAAGCATGTCTGAGTTATGGTGTTGGACATGAAAACTGTGCCAACAAAATGGCTGCCAGGCAGCCATATTGGATCGTATCATGACGAAAATGGATATGCACATGTATGTCATAAAACACTGTCCTAATACCAACTTTGAATAAGATCTGTTCAAGCATGTCTGAGTTATGGCTGTGGACATGGAAAATTAGCAAACAAAATGGCTGCCTGGAAGCCATATTGGATCGTATCACGACAACAATCAATATGCACATGTATGTCATAAAACACTGTCCTAATACCAACTTTGAACGAGATCTGTTCAAGCATGTCTGAGTTATGGCGTTGGACATGAAAACTGTGCCAACAAAATGGCTGCCAGGCACACGGACAGACGGAACCCAATTCATAAGTCCCTGTCCGGACTTCGTCCAGCGGGGACTAATAATTCACTGGGAATAAACAGTGTGTGAGATTAATTTTTCGATACAAATGTAATTTACCGTCTTGGAAAGACGAGCGTTAGTGCACTGCGCCATGTTAACAGACACTTGTTGGGGAGGGGTATATTCATAAAATGGAATGGCCAGATGTGCACGATAACCACGCTGTGGTGCAACTGTAAGACCCAGAGTAAGACCTATTGTTTACAATGTACATGTATATGTACCACAGACAAGTATTAGTAAGAAACATACAAAGTAATTGTAGAACAAGATTCTGCCCAGTTGAACTGTTCTGTTTTAGAGCAGATAGGGTATGGAGCTATTATTGAGAATAACAAGCCATTGAGAATGACATAGTCCCCGCTATGATTGGGTTTTAAGGAACTGGCAGTTTATGTTGTCATTTTCTTGATATCACTACTCTGATCATGCAACAACACTTGTGAACCTAAATCAAACAGACTTAGATATGTTGTTTCTGCTCGTTGGACATGGAAAATGCCTACTCATGTTGTGTCTCCTCATTGGACATGAGACATGCCTACTCCTCAGGATGACGTGATGGAATAAACCATTCAACAATAACGAATTGGTCGGGTATGGGGGGGGGGGGGGGGACCTGTTCAAGCATGTCTGAGTTATGGCTTTGGACATGAAAACTTCACCAACAAAATGGCTGCCAGGTAGCCATATCGGATTGTATCACGACGAAAATGGATATGCACATGTATGTCATAGAACACTGTCCTAATACCAACTTTGAATGAGATCTGTTCAAGCATGTCTGAGTTATAGCTATGGACATAGAAAATTCGCAAACAAAATGGCTGCTAGGCGGCCATATAGGATCGTATCTTGACAACAATGAATATGCACATGTATGTCATAGAACACTGTGCTAATACCAACTTTGAATGAGATCTGTTCAAGCTTGTCTGAGTTATGGCTTTGGACATGGAAAATTCGCAAACAAAATGGCTGCCAGGCAGCCATATTGGATCGTATCACGATGAAAATGAATATGCACATGTATGTCATAGAACACTGTCCTAACACCAACTTTGAATGAGATCTGTTAAAGCATGTCTGAGTTATGGCTTTGGACATAGAAAATTCGCAAACAAAATGGCTGCCAGGCAGCCACATTGGATCGTATTATGATGAAAATGGATATGCACATGTATGTTATAGAAAACTATCCTAATACCAACTTTGAATGAGATCTGTTCAAACATGTCTGAGTTATGGCTTTAGACAGGGAAAATTTGCAAACAAAATGGCTGCTAGGTGGCCATATTGGATTGTATCATGAAACAAATTGACGTGCATATGTATGCCATTGTATGTTGCCCCTGTACCAAGTTTGAAAGAAATCGGTCCAGGCATCTCCAAGAAACGGCTGCGGACGGGCGGACGCACGGACGCACAGACGCACGGACACACAGACGCACGGACAGACGGAACACAATCCATAAGTCCCCGTCCCGGACTTCGCCCGGCGAGGACTGATAAAGGGTCACTGAGTGTCTTTTCCCCCAGTTTCTGCTGTTTTTGTAGAAAACATTCACAAACTGTCTAGCAAATGCTTCCCCAAATGCCATGTTCAGTCACCAGGGCCAGCATCACGTGGCAGCTGTGCATCTGATTGCAAAAGCTACCTTTGTCTACTTAAAGTTCATAGGTGAAACACATGACATCCGTAACTATTCTTGGTAAACCAAACAGAACAGAAAAAAAATGAAATGTGTTACGATGCACTAAATATTTTACACATAAAAAACACGAGAGAGAGAAGAGAGAGAGAGAGAGAGAGAGAGAGAGAGAGAGAGAGAGAGAGAGAGAGAGAGAGAGAGAGAGAGAGAGAGAGAGAGAGAGAGAGACATTTTATTATCTCTATACAACAGCTTACAATGCAATATATGACTGTGGACACATTTTATTATCTCTATACAACAGCTTACAATGCAATATATGACTGTGGAAACATTTTATTATCTCTATACAACAGCTTACAATGCAATATATGACTGTGGACACATTTTATTATCTCTATACAACAGCTTACAATGCAATATATGACTGTGGAAACATTTTATTATCTCTATGCAACAGCTTACAATGCAATATATGACTGGACACATTTTATTATCTCTATGCAACAGCTTACAATGCAATATATGACTGGACACATTTTATTATCTCTATACAACAGCTTACAATGCAATATATGACTGTGGAAACATTTTATTATCTCTATGCAACAGCTTACAATGCAATATGTGACTGTGGAAACATTTTATTATCTCTATACAACAGCTTACAATGCAATATATGACTGTGGAAACATTTTATTATCTCTATGCAACAGCTTACAATGCAATATATGACTGGAAACATTTTTAATTATCTCTATACAACAGCTTACAATGCGATATGTGACTGTGGACACATTTTATTATCTCTATGCAACAGCTTACAATGCAATATATGACTGTGGAAACATTTTATTATCTCTATACAACAGCTTACAATGCAATATATGACTGTGGACACATTTTATTATCTCTATGCAACAGCTTACAATGCAATATATGACTGTGGAAACATTTTATTATCTCTATGCAACAGCTTACAATGCAATATATGACTGTGGACACATTTTATTATCTCTATACAACAGCTTACAATGCAATATGTGACTGTGGAAACATTTTATTATCTCTATGCAACAGCTTACAATGCAATATATGACTGTGGACACATTTTATTATCTCTATACAACAGCTTACAATGCAATATATGACTGGACACATTTTATTATCTCTATGCAACAGCTTACAATGCAATATATGACTGGACACATTTTATTATCTCTATGCAACAGCTTACAATGCAATATATGACTGTGGACACATTTTATTATCTCTATACAACAGCTTACAATGCAATATATGACTGGACACATTTTATTATCTCTATACAACAGCTTACAATGCAATATATGACTGGACACATTTTATTATCTCTATGCAACAGCTTACAATGCAATATATGACTGGACACATTTTATTATCTCTATACAACAGCTTACAATGCAATATATGACTGGACACATTTTATTATCTCTATGCAACAGCTTACAATGCAATATATGACTGGACACATTTTATTATCTCTATACAACAGCTTACAATGCAATATATGACTGTGGAAACATTTTATTATCTCTATACAACAGCTTACAATGCAATATGTGACTGTGGAAACATTTTATTATCTCTATGCAACAGCTTACAATGCAATATGTGACTGTGGACACATTTTATTATCTCTATGCAACAGCTTACAATGCAATATATGACTGTGGAAACATTTTATTATCTCTATGCAACAGCTTACAATGCAATATATGACTGTGGAAACATTTTATTATCTCTATACAACAGCTTACAATGCAATATATGACTGGACACATTTTATTATCTCTATACAACAGCTTACAATGCAATATATGACTGTGGAAACATTTTATTATCTCTATACAACAGCTTACAATGCAATATATGACTGTGGAAACATTTTATTCAATTTGTTACCAAATAAATTGAACTCAAACTGGCAGTGACAGTTGTCAAACTTCTTCCCCAATAATCGATGTGCAAATAACACATATTAATATACATGTTTTCTGCATGCTAAACCATATTTGTGTAGGGTCATATATTGACATGTTGCACAGCACAGACAAGGAGACAAGGAACTTCTTGTCTGGGACTTAAAAACATTTGCAAAGTTTGTTTAGAAATTATATATGCACGCATTTTGACAAACGATTGACCTTTCTATACAGGCAGCAATATTACGTGTTACACCCTTACATGGCAAGATTACATTGTTCAAAATGATCTTTAGTTTGGCCGAGTCAAAATGCATGTTCACTAACTTTGTTTCAAGTTTTCCTGACCCTCAACAAATACTTTTTATTGCTTTGGTTTAATACATGTATAGCTTCTAAGCTACTTACAATGTAGATATTACATGCATGTTTTTAGCGAAAGGCAATATTGAAAGGAGGCCAAAGTTTGAGGAGGGCAGGCAAACAATCATGTCACACACATACACACGCACGTGTGAGTGTGCATGCATGCACACACGCGTGCACACACACACATACAAATCAAAAATACAAAACAGTTGACTCAGTACATGTACCATGGAAAGTAAAACATACAATTGGACTACGCATTGTTTTTCAAAAAATTTAATAGCATACTGAAGATAAGTTACAAAGTTAATTTGCTTGCTTTACTAAAATAACATTTTTGAAGCATTTTATATGTTTTCCATTGTTTCGCTGTTCATGCCAGTGTTCTGCCGAGGCCGCGGCCTTGCGACATTGGCCCCCTAAAATTACAAATGGCGCAATAATTTTCCCACCTTGCATCAATTTGGCGCATTCATTTTATGGCAGACACCTAAGTCCAGGGCAAGCCCCTGCCCTGGCCGGCGTCAATCCCACAAAAAGTATACTGACTCCGTAAGCAACAGTTTTGTTGACATCATATAAGATACAGTAACAACGCGCAGTTCTATTGTTAACATGCAAACAAATGGATTAATATGCAACAAAAAGATACAACTTTGATAAAACATAATCTTCAATTGAAACATTAGAGGTAGTAGATGAGACGCCGAAATGGACGTCTTTCTTCACATGTTTTGTCTACCGACGCATCACTGTCTCGACCTCTGACCTACTCACTGACGTGTTTGAAACACTGAACTTGCTACGGGAAATCGGAACATCTCTCTGCCACATAAGCCTTAGGAAACCAAATTTTATGGGACAGGTTGTGATTTTCATTTGTTGATGGGTTAAATTAATGGAAACAAAAATGAGTACATGTGTATTTTGATCCCGACAAAGCTGTGTTAGGGGATCGTGTTGCATGATGTTGACAGTGACACATGTGAATGTTGGGCACTGAATCAATGATTGATCACTGGCATAACCACTCGAGACGGCCGATGCATGTGCGCTCGGTCAGACATGAAGAATGAACTCAGAGATGAAATCAGAAAATAATTACAGTGGTATTTACAAAGCATCCTAACTTTGACGTTGTTGATAGTTTTAGTTCAAGATCTCTGAGTTTCAAGGACACCTAATGCCAGCTTTCCGTATCAAGTTTACAATACATGTATGTAACTAATGCTGTCATTTGATATAGCAGGACCAAATCATGTTACACAGCCAGTGATGGTAATTAACAAAAATAAATTATTTGAAAGTTTGTTTGACTGTATTATTTGTAAGTTTTTCGTTCACATTTGGTACTTTTTAAAGTCAGGGAGTTTATTTTCTTCAAAATGTTTTTTTTTTTTTAAACTCGTCATGAATTTGAAGAGGGAATGATAAACACAGCAGTGTAACAGTTGTAAAAATGAAACAAGTGGTTACAAGATTAGAATTTCTCAAATTTTTTATTCAATCATATGTTCACTAATTTTGAAGTTGTTCTTTGTCCTTGTCTGAGAAAAGGAATCATAAATTTGAGTACTGCTATTCATTGATAGTCAGATTAAAAATTGTGACTAGCTGGCTGTCCAATCTTTCTAAACAATATATAATATACTCTGTAGAAATGACTTTAAATTACATAATTGTAATTGCCTTCTTTTTCTAAGGTGTAATGTGTAGTACACAATTTTCAAAAAATAGCTTACTGGGAACTGTTGTTATGAATGGAATTTTTTTATGTAGTTGGGTAATAGTCTATGTGTAATGGAATATCTCAGACCACGGTATCTCTATAGTGGTCCGAGGTAATATATATAATTTCATAGACAATAAATAATTGACCCCATTCCCTGTCAAATGACCCCACTTTTTGCAACCAGGGGGCCTTTGTCCCCACTAGTTGGAAACCTTGGCAGAACACTGCATGCACAGTATAATCATCGCCACATCCATGGGGAACTCCACTCAGTAACGTCTAACGACTTACCGGCCTTAAAAAATATGGCAGTGGCATAGTCTCTTCCATTTATAAATCGTTCAGTTCTGTGGCAGCATGTAACAAGGAATTGTGGTTTGCTAATAAGTTGTTTTGGATCAGTGACACATGACCTACTAAATGTACCCAGCACTCAATGATATGCAGTGTCCGCAAAGTTGAAAGAATCTGATCATGAATCACCCGGCTCTTCCATCTAGTGATTAACATCCTGATGCTGTGTGCGCCATCTGGTATGCACAAACGTAAACAACTTGACAAACAGCATCACCTTGACATCTTTTTGGCTTCAACACTGTGGCTTCCTATAACCTAACTGACAAGTACATTGTAAAAAAATAAAGAATTTGATAGTGAAAAGTTTGGTTACAAAAGCAGAAAGTTTTGATTAAAGTACAATGTAAACAGACTGCATGTGTACAGTGTAAACGACACCATAGACCATAGGGTCTTTGATGACACTTGCAGTTTCAGTCGCTGTGACCATGATCATGCATGGTAATGTACTTCCTTGTTTCACAATCAACAATAACATGTGTGCAGTAGTCGCAAATAAATATGTAGCTAACAATCAATCAGTCAGTCAGTCAGATGATATCTCAAAAATTTTGCTTACCTTCAAATGTACACATGTACTTGCCCCTTGTTCAAATCCAACAAAACAATATCCACATTCGTGTTTACTCAAAGCTTGCATGTGTACAAGCAATGTCCACACGCAAGTCAACATGTTTGGCGAGTGAGTCCACTGAAAGACCCCTCTCGAGTTCCACGTTTTACCTGTGAGTTAATCGCGCAACCTGGAAACTATTTTGGGTCCAATAGTGTACATGTGTGTCTGTGTCTGAGTGAGTGAATGAGTGAAATGTGTGTATATACATGTATGTGTGTGTGAGTGTGTCACACTGTGTTTTTCAATGTCCTCTTACCTGCTGCAACAGACATGTTCGTCTCTCTACAAGGGGGTACTTGTTTGTATACAAATAATGAGTTGAGAAAAACAGGATCTAAGTTCTTCAATTCTCCAAAATTTCAAACCTGGCCAGACAAATAAAAGATGAAAGTTAATAATTTCTGAATGTTCTAAATTATACATACATGTAAAATGATATACACCAGGTGTAAACTGAAATGCCTTCCATGAGGATTTTTGTTCCTAGGTATATCCTACTATATCATTACCACTTTATTATCTCCGATGAATATACCACATTATATAAAAATTTAAAACTTGCAATCTTTAGAAACTATCTAATAGCCAAACATAAACTGCAGGTTAGAATTTCGTTTATTTTTTGCATTCGAGATGCCATTTTCAGTGCAAAATATGGCAGGGGAGCATACAGCATGTACTATACTAGCGGATGTGACACTTAGTAAGAAAGAATGCCAGCTACATGTAGCTTTCCCATACTGAGAATACATGTACAATGTACATGTGGCAACCAGATTTAAACTGAATGCCTTCCATAAGGGTAGTCTTATATTGTACAATTTCATGATTTATGCAAGAAATTTAGCTCTACATCTGTGATTCTTTCAAGTCCCAGTGAAAGTTAGTTGTCAAAAATGTTGTTCAAATGCCAGGAAAGCTTGCCATCCTCAACTGCACTCGGCTTTCGTGATCCCCTACATACATATGTACACGGAATATGTACACCTGTTTCCACGGCAAATAATAATAAATGAAATTGAAATCCGCCTAACATTGGTATTACGCATCAGAAAGTTTACAACATACTTCATGGTACGCATCGTAACAGTTGAACAACTTTAATACAGTGAAGTGATAAGGTATTATTGCCCTACTTCATCCCTGGGTAAAGTGTATACATTCTTGTTTCGATCGAGATTGACAGACACACCATCTGCTCCAAATCGTATACATGCGTGAAAGGTGTGAAGTGAGCAGACAATTGTGACTGTATATTTCTGCAATAAAGCTTACAGATGATGTGTATTTTCAGTGGTCACCTCCTTGCTTTGATGTAATAATCTTCAGATTCAACGAAAAATATCAACACAAACTCTTGAAACCCCTGAAAACATAGTCTTTCTCAGTTTAGAACTACAGCGTGTATATCCGTACCTTAGCTTCCTGGTTTACCTTACATTGACGTTGGTGGCGCACTTTCAAAACAAAGCGCATGTGCGACCAGACGATCAATCGATTAATTACGCAAATTGCTCATTAATACTCATGGGATTTTTACCAAAACCTAATCAGGTCTTGCCATTACCATAGGGAGCTTGTCTTCCAACAGTGAATAATCTGGTTTGAATGTTTGTTCACTTATCTATGAATCCCTGATGTTATCTTTGCAATATACATTATCATATGGCTGTTCCTATGGGCTTGGTCTTGTTGCTAGGTATATTTGCATACATTTTTTGAAAGTTTGTTCATTTGTCTATTAATCCCTGTTATCTTTGCAATATACATGTATATGCTCATTTGGCTGTTGCTATGGGCATGGTCTTGTTGCTAGGCACATTCGCATACATTTTTTGAATGTTTATTCATTTGTCTATTAATCTCTGTTGTTATCTTTGCAACATACATGATCATTTGGCTGTTGAACATTGTGCAAAACAGTACTTCGAGTCTTTACATTTTTTTGCAAATGACTCGAACAGTTTCTATTGAAAAAGGTCAAAGGTACAAAAAAAAATGTAAGTTCATGTAAGTGTAGTCTATGACCAGAAATGAAGACCGTCAAGCAGTCAGAATCAAAATCACAGCAGTTTCAGATGAGTTACATTGTACGCTCTGTTGAAGTTGCTCGTTCCTAGCAACCTTTATTTATAATTATATTATAGCATTACCAATTCCAGTGAATTTTGTGACATCATCGCTGTACATTATTAGTGATAATGTACTCCGTTATTGGGCATCGCGGCCCCGGAATGAGCAGAACAAATTTGTGTTCACAGCAGTTCATTGAAGTGTATATGTGTGTGTGTGTGTACGTACGTGTGTCGCTATGATTAGTATTCAGCTTCCGGGCCGAACATGGCAGGTGATGTTCAGCGCTGTGTATATTATGCGTTGTTTTGCGATTCTCGGTCTACAAATTCACTGGAATTGGCAAAACTATAAAATAATAACAATAATGTACGCCCTCCCAGTCCATAATGAACTCAAGCATACTTTGCACTCCATTATGTCGTTCAAAGTTTGCTTTCGTCCATTATGGGCTGGGAGAGCGTACATTATTGTTTAAATATATACATTGTGTAATAAGTGATTTTTACAAGGATTTTGACACCAGAATTCAAATATCATGATGTTATACAATGTAGGTCTTTTCCCTCGGGTAAATCAGAATGTGAATTATCGAATCGTCCATTGATATACTGTTGTACATGTGCTACATTTTGCTGAAAGTTCATTTCAAAAATGGATACTACTACTGTAGGCTAGGGATTAAAATAAACTACACATGTACACTTCGACTCTACTACCCTTGCTTGTAGCCCGTTAGTTGTTTTTTTAACTTCGTTGCTTGATCGGTCATGCATCTTCGATCATATGTCGATATGGTCATCCTTGTTCTCGGAGTCATAAAAGTCAGTTACCAAAAAAATTTCATTTCATTCACAGTCATCAAAGTCTAACATTTCACTGTCGAAATCCACGTCAACAAACATGTTTGGGAACAACCTAATACAACTACATACATTGTAGTACATGTACATTTGTACAAGTACACATTATGCATATATACTATACATGTACAAATGTAGTACATACATGTACATGTACACAGGAACACATTTTCCGTCTGACAGACTGTCAACATCCGGTTGGGACGTATCTCTGGCCATAGCTGAGTGTACAGTTTGCTGTGATTTTGAAATCTTTTTTGTTTTATGCCCATTTTTTCGTTCTGATGTTTAACAGGAAGCAAACGCTACAAATTCCTGTAACGTTAACCCAAATAGACGAGATAATGCTGAAAACATGAACGATACAAATGTACATGTATGTCAGTGTACTGCCCGCTGCATGCCATGCGTTGCTACATTAGCCAGACGGAAATTGAGGTGCTGCATTTGCCGATTTTGATGGAAATTGGGGTACCTCTGAACACTTCTTGGGTCTTGAAGGCTTCGTAAGTAATGTTGGCATTAGGAAATGTCTGAATTTTTGGCAGGCAAGGCGTAATTTAGCAGAATAATCCACCCAACCACAGTCCCTCTATCACCCACCTTTGCGATTCTGATCTGAATTGCTTCCATCTATTTACATTTACATTTAATGCAGAATTGTAGCTTTGCTTCCAGTTAAACATCGGAACGAAAAAAGTACAAACACAGAAGAAAAAGTCTTCAAAATCACATCAAACGATACAATTATTGCAGTTACTGAAGCCCAAATATAGTGTTACTTTACGTGATAAAATGTAACATTGCAACTTCACACATATACAACATGTAATTAGGATTAAAAGATTATCGCTACAGCAAATAATTGACATCTTCACACCAAGGGAAAAGCCGCATTTCTAGTCTGTATTTTTATTGGTCTGAGCAAGGGCATGAGGCAACAATTCTGGTGTCTATAACAATATTGAATAACGTGAATATAGACAACATCAACAAGTTTCGTCAAGTTCTTGTTTATCATTATTTCAGTATCCCAAATCGCTAATTAATATCTAATTATAATACACAGAGAAACACATATATTTAACTCAATCGAATTGCACTGGAATACAAATAGAATGTACGGGACGCCGGACGCTGCTGAGTGTACCGATTGAATAGCGCCCCCAACGGCCGTATAATTTACTTCTCTGTCTTGTCGCGCGATCGCGAGATCGAATGATTCGAATCTTGGAATTTGAAAATTCAACCTCCACGCGCTCAACATTTGTTCAATTTGCTCAATTTGCTCATTTGCTAAAAAAGGAAGGGTAGGACACTCTTGTGTTCTTTTCTGTATTACAAGTTTAAGCAGCGGATGCGTTCGGAGCTCGAACATGGCAAACAGTGCGTCAGCTGTCGCGAGAGAACTAAGCATCGATTTTGCACCATGATCATGTTCCATTAAAGCATTACAGACTAAATCTATCCTTATACTTTCTTTTCCTTTATTCTATTTTAGAGTCTTCCATATTTATATAAACTTTTTCTGCGATTATTAAAAATGTTTCCAGAAAGTGTACAAATACATACGTACAAATCATTTCTGGCCTCATACCCAAAATAACAAATATGTGTGTATAATGAGTTTATTAAAATATACTTTAAATAAAGAAATAAGTATGTAAATGAGACCCATAGCTAACTTGGGCCTTTGTCACCTGTATCACATCATTATCATTTTCGGGTTTCACCAGAATTGTTGCCTCATGCCCCTGGTCTGAGATGTAACTAAATTGTTCAAATTGTTGCACAATCAATTTCAAATCATGAATACAAAGCCAGTATGTAGTGAGAAAAAAAAAATAGCTCTTTTATTGGCACAATAAATGTATTTTTGCCATGCACAACAAAATCCTTTACATTTTTCAATTTGACATTTTTAGAAAGGGGTACAAAACAGATTTCATTATAAAAGACCCTCCCTCACCCCCATCCCACACTAAAAGAATTTACTTTTTATCCTACATTGAACTATTGATCTCAACCCCAAATCAATGTAGGCCTTCTAATGCTGATGATCATAGTTATCATACCTTATATGTACAGGAACTAGACTAACTATATACATGGACATTGAAATTTGAATATCCAATATCTAGACACAGGCTAGGTCAGGCACTCCCCTTATATGAGTATACGTATATGTGCCGCCCTTTGGGGTGCATTTTCTAGCCCTTTTGGTCTAAAATGGTGCGTGTTTTTTCCAGTTGAAGAGTCTAAAATGGGGTCAACTTTCCATTATGTTTTATTTTGCTTGGTCTAAAATGTGGTCCACTGTCCTTATCAAATCGTAATTGCTATTAATGTTGCCTCCTAAGGAAGTAGTATTTAGGATTAAACTTTCATCTTTTAGAAACCTGTAATGGTCTAAAATGGGGTCTTGATTTTTGGTCAAAGTGGGTCTAAATGGGGCCTGGGGTTTCCAGCACTGGCCACACACCCCTACCATAGTTGGCCACTGGTACCGCCCCCGGGTGCGGAGGATGCTATCTGCGATATCATTGTGAGACAGCCGGTCACGAAATGAACTACTACCCTGCACGAGCTTAGGTGCTTTCCCTAGTTATGATATTAAATGTATGGACATTTAAATACAGGAGCATGGCTAATTATTTTGTTTAGTTGTTCAAACCAAGGTGGACCCCCCCCCCCCCCGTAAAAACTGTATCGCTCCCTTTATTGGGGCGAATTGAAATTGGCTACTATACATGCGTGTCTACAAGTGCATCTTAGACTCCGTAACGTATGCATCCTGAGAGTCGAGGTTAAGGCAAGCCAAACTATCCGACTAGCCTATACATTACAGGTGATTTTGTTGAACTTGTTGGGAATTCCACACATGCCAATGAGTTTTTTCACTGTAAACATTACCCAATGTACACTACACGTACATGTACGGTACACACCCATTTGACTTGCATTATAGAGAGGTAGATAAAACTTACCAGATAAATGACAATACTCCACGGCAAGCAACTTATATAAGTCCTTTTCAACAACAAACAAAATTAAATGATTAAAGGATCTATTTGGGAAGTGACTTAAACGTAAAAAAACTCCACTTATCGTACGCGGTCAGCGGAAGCTCAAATTTGCAAATGGCAGCCGCCAGGGAACTTCCGGTCAGTATAGTAAGTTTAGGTAGAATCCTTCCGCTTACTGTCAATTTCAGGTATTATGCCAATATTCTCAAGAAATGTTTATAGAATGTACACTACTACATTTCAATATTCACATAACATAATACCTACCCTGATAAACAAAATAGACATTTGAGCTCTTCAGACGGTATGTGTATGTTGCTCTATTTTATTTTAGCGGATGGTGAAATGAGAAGAGAATGGTTAGACTGAAAACGAGGCAATAACTTCAGAATGGCTACTTCCGGGATTTTCCAAAAGGACGTGATTTTTATAATTGTACTGTTTGATTTGTTACTTGTTGATGTTACGACTTCTTCGACAGATTACGTACTTGATTGTGAGCAGCTTCTCATGGGGCAATATCCTTTTCGATACTCATGTTTGATCGCAACATATATAAGTCAGGAATCCTAACGAGTCACATCAGAATGGTCAGTCATCACCCGTTCCAGATTCGTGAAATCGGTCGATACAAAATACAGGTACAGGCCAGGCCAGGTCAGGTATCGACTGAATATTTTTTTTCTTGATTCACATTCATATCCAAAGATGTGAATCCGTAATTATATTTGGTGTAGATTTTCGATTAGTTGTCAGGTTATTCTTTCTCAGCAATTCACTATCAGTTTAAGGTACACAGGGAAGAATCGCCTTGACTATTTCCAACGTAATCCGACACAGCACGAAGTGTTTTGGACTTTGAACTTTATGTCCATGCTCACTTCCCACCATGGCCGGCGGCCAGTCAAAAAGGAGGAACAGATAGTCCAATGTTCCTGCTCCTTTACCAAAATATACTCAAGAATTGTCATTCCCGACAAAAAAAACTTATTTACTGCATGCACTATCGGGCGATCCATTATGCAGAGACCTACTTCCGCATTCCACTCCATTATCATGGCGCCACCCGTAACCTCTCATGAATATTTACTAAAATACGTCATCTTCGGCTTAGTTCGGCAAGATTTTTCCACGTTCGGACTAATCCTTTGACCCAACTTTGCGTGTTAGCGGGAAGTACCCGGATGATAATGTAGTTTTATGGTAATTCTTCAGACTCTGACCTATCGATGTTTGGTACTCGCTTTTCAATCGGATCACTCGTTGCAGTTTTACGTGATTTCGCCTGGGACTTGAAAATGACAACGTTTGGACTAAAAAATGGACCATTTTCACAGCTTTTACTTATAATTAATTGGGAATTCACCTATTTTTTTTATCAAACATCGATAGAGTATGTTGTTTTGAATGTGTCTAGGTCACAGTTCAGGGTGTACGCCAAATACATTTACAGGAAACGCTCGCCGAAATTTTCACCAATTTTTTCCCCAAATCTTGTCCAAATTTGACATCTTTGTAAAGAAAATTTCTTCCACCAAGCAATTATTTTTTCATACATCGATTCACTAGGTATTTTTAAGTCTGTATTCGGAGTTTCATGAAAATTTAACGGCAAATTTCCATATGAGTGGCATGTGAAGTCAACAATGTATGTTAGTAATTGTTACAGATCTAAGGGCCTGCAATCGGCAGCGGTCGGCCAGCAGTTCTTCCCTGTGTACCTTAAATTGTTGTTTGCAAAATCGCCACATAATAAACCATATTCTTAAATGGCAGCCGAGATCTCGCACAATGCGAGAGTTGCGCGTGATCTACTGCTTGGGGGGCATACACTGCATTAATTTATCAACAATGGGCGATAGTATAGTGTCTGACGAACGATCAAAACCCAGCATAACATTTCTCAAAAAATGGAAGGCATCAGAACTCAAAAGCTATTTAAAAGACCATGGCCTGCCAACATCTGGAAGAAAAGATTATTTGATTGAATTTGCCTGCATGAAGGCATAAGGGGCCGTACCAAACGTAATTCCTTCGTTTAGGGGGAGGGGTAAGAGTTCATTTCATTTTGTGTGCGTCAAAATCACTATAAGGATTTTTAATTCTTACTAAAATGGAATCAAAAGAGGCAACGCTATGACAGTCAGAAACTTTGCTGACATACACAGAGAGAGATGCATGTTGTTCTAAAATAACCATATGGCCAAGTAACCGACCTGGCCAGGGAGTGATGTACAATAAATCAGTGGGTTTTTTAAGGCTGGTAAGCCAATAAATGTTACTGGGGTTCCCCAATCAATTTACCGGAGTTCCCCATGGGTGTGGCCACGAAACATTGGAAAACTTACAAAAATGCTTTGAAAATGGTGTTTTAACAAATAAAAAGCAAGTTAACTTCATAAAATACCTTCAGCATGATGATAATTTTTTGGGAAAAACCATGCATAGTCCGATTGTTTTGCTTTCCGCCATAGTACTGTGAGTCGATTGTTTTTGTTTTGACACATACTGTAATGACCCTGTTGCAATGAACATAAAAAGAGGCAACACTAATGTTGCAATTTTCGTTGTCATTTTTATGTCTACATGGAAAATTACTGGTTCATACGGACACAGCACAGTGCACTCAACACGTCACGCTCCCATGTCAAAAACACTCACTGTCGTACACATGTCTAGCGATAGTTTTCTTCAACATGTTCAGATGTTTTGTTTACAAAAACGAAAATCATAGTCGGAGACGATACGGCACCATGGTAGGGTTTCAGTGAGCACGGGTCGTTTTTTTGGAAGCAAATGAAACCACTTTGTCTCTGTGTGGATGGTAAAGAAAATCAAAAGAAAATGAAATAAAGCGAGTATATATTTTCAAGTAGGACAGTTATCAGTCACAGACAAAACTTTCTGCATTAAATAGACGACTTCGCTAAGATTTTGAAAGGTCAAAGAATGTACTGTGACGACACTTGCAACGTCTGAACTATTAAACTAAAGGGAAGAGACAGAGGAGGAACTTAGCCGTTCAATACTGAAGTAGCCATGGAAAATCTTACTTTCGTATTTTTTCTTAAAGGAAGCAAATTATAGAAAACTTAAATTGAAAACCATAGATATCGATTTTGGAGCACATGTACGGTGAGTGACCTTACGTCACCCATACTTATCAACATGTAAACTAGCATATTCTTTCACTGTAAAAACAACAACAACAACAACTAATACTAATACTACTACTACTAGTAGTAGTACTACTACTACTATACTATTATGTAGACAGGCAGAGCTCTTCGAGGAAATCAATGATGTGATTCGTTTTTTGACATTCTAATATGAACATATCTCCTGTCGGACGTCCTATATGTACGTATAAATAAATTTAATTTGCAATCCATGTCTGAATGGGACCTTCTTTCAGGCGCATATTGACTGACTGACACCATCCATCCATCCATCCATATCCATCATCTATCCATCCATAGAGTGACGTTTTTTTCTACATTAGACAAGAATTATTTTTAGATATTGTGTTATTGTCGGCGTTATTTTTCAAAAATAATCAAATGTATTTTTGCGATGTCATTCCGACAGTGTTATTCGTTTAAATATTTTTGTGTCATGTGACCTAGACGAAAATTCGAACATTCCTATTCCAACCTAGAAAAGAATACATTTTCTCATACCTAATCAGCACACATAAAACCCAACCCTTTCCAGCACATCATTTATGGCTGAATCGACCTATAAACATTACGTTTGTGTAACTGTAACAAAAACAAGGCTGTCGTGTCGCTGGATTTCTGTGCGATTGACCTGTTAAGGCTGTTAGTACCACAAGCTTGGAACACATAGTAATACTAATAGACTTGACACAGTGTAGAGAAAGATCAAATGTTATTACATTATATTTAATTAAATATTACATTATATTTAATTAACGTCCACCCATTAGGTTGAAACTAAGTCATTCATCATCTAGTAATTAGTATTCAGTTCTTATCCTAAATCGCACAGATCTGTTTGTGGTGTTAGACTTCATAAGGCTGAGCAGCGAAGATGGCGATGCAAATTCGAATATACAGGGAGGTTTTCGAATTAAAAGTGATACCTGTGTCGGCTGGTTAAATGCTCGACACAAAATCCACTTCTTGAAGAAAATACGTTACGGTGAAATCAGACTGGTCTTGTAGCAGGAGGACACTATTTTCACAAGCATAGAACTTTTTGAAGATGGAAAACTTATGAAAAATATTATTAAACCAGTATTGTGACCTCGTTTATTATACCTTAGGTGTGATTACCTCTCAACCTGGACGGTTTTCTATCGATGTATTGTGCCACATCATGTGCCCGGATATTAACGAAGACATTGTTTGGTTCACTTCTTCTGTGATCTCTCTTTGATTTGAACCTAGTGGCACAAATGTTGCAATAATGTAATGATAAAAAGTGCCCTTAACAGCTCAAGAAAGTGAAACATTGTTCATGTTTTGATTTTCGATGAGTTTCAAAAAATGAATGTTAAAAAATTGATATCAACATCAAAAAAAAATTCTAAATTACATGTATTTCTAAATGTTGATTGGTACGTATTCATAATTTAAAATTACCTCAAAAAAAAGAATCATATCATCTCTGGATAGATTTGGATTTCACTTGGGCATCATTAGTCACGCACCATGACACGTAAAAACAGACTGTTGTCACAGCCCACCCATCCATGAGCAGTGGACTTGCCCCACATTGAGACCACATATTATTACATTGCGTCATGTGTTGTTAGCTAGTGAAGCCCTTTTTCCGATCTCTGCAAGTTCGATGGGTACGAAAATATTGCACATCACTTTCATTTCAATTAATTAGAATTCAATACTTGGGAATTACAATGTACCATTTTGTTCATTTTAGTGACATTTTATTTAGTGTCACGTAAGTAGTGTCAGTGAACAACACGACACAAGATGTCATATGTTTGATGTGGCCTCTAAAATTGAACTAAAGTGTCATAGATGGTGGTATTGCTAACGTTTATTTCAGCACTCACAACAAGTTAATCGATCAACTGATGTATGTTGATTCAATCCTTCTATTAATATGAAAATCAAAAGTTCGATCACCTGAAATAATTATTCAGCAATAGTTTAGTAATTCAAAACAGATTTGAAGATGTTTTCACGTGATAGTTGAAACATGTGAAAGCCACAGCCGCCGTGAATGTGTTCATCACTGTCTTGGTGCGACAGTCAAAATCGACGTGCATAAATTACATGCAAATCAAAACGACTCGACAGAAACAACTTGAAGGCTGAAAAGCATGAGAACTGGTAAATACAATTTCCAGTTGAAACTATGTTTTGCAGAGACAGTAAAACGTTTTACAATTTGAATTGCAATTAGAGTTTGTTATGTTTATCGATGTCATGGTATATGATACCTTGGAGTAATTATACAGACAGTATAATTACTCCAAGATGATACATACATGTAGGACAAGTCGTTGGAAGGTTACTGAAGTCAATCCAAGTCGGTTTGAACAGCCATAAACAAAGTTGCAGTGGTCATTTCCACCCATACTGAACGTAGACGCTCTGAGCGACAACCTACGCTATACTGTGACACAAGTTACACAATGGTTTCCTTTCAGTGTTTGTCCCCCCCCCCCCCCACTCATCTAAAATAGCCAGCCCAAAAAACTGCTCTGCTACAAAACATTCTATTATTCTTGGACTAAGTGCATAATATAAATACTAATTATGATACCTGCCATTGAAAATATACATAACACATTATGGGGAGGATGGCACATTGAAACAATAAGCTGGCCTGAAGTCCTTCTGTAGACACCTGTGTTTATACATGTGTGAAAGTCATATATAGCATATCTTTGTTTCTCTTCACTAATACTATACTGGAGGCAATCAATGGTGAAAATGTCTGACTAGAGTTGACAGCTTTTCAAAACAATTATGACCAACTGTCATTTGATATGCACTTTGCTGACTGTATCAAGGAAAGATACCAGGTGGACAGAAAATGTACCTGCCACTACAGTTCATGACCTCTCAATGTCTACACTCACAGCAACTTCAATCAAATGGCCAGTAGCTCATTGAATATTTTTCTTTGGAGATAAAACTCGGAAATATTACTAGTACAGTGTTTCGCACACATCAGAAAATATTTACAGTGGTATTTAAAGCATCCTACCTTTGATGTTGTTGATAGTTTTAGTTCTGAGTTTCAAGGACACCTAATGTCAGCTTTCCTATCAAGTTTACAATGCTGTCATTTGATATAGCAGGACCAAGTCATGTTATACAGCCAGTGATGGTAATTAAAAACCAGATTTAAACTGAATGCCACCAGTAGGGAATCACTAATTATGCAAATTAAACTAAAAGAACTATGGTAACGTGCTTTCTTAGGTGTATGTGTGTGTGCCAAATTATACATTTTTTATAGTGAGGGATGTTTTTTTTCTTCAAAATGTTGGTTTTTCTTGAACTCTTGTCATGAATTTGAAGAGGGAATAATAAACACAGCAGTGTAACAGTTCTGAAACAAGTGGTTACAAGAGTAGGATTTCTCAAAGTTTTTATTCAATCATATGTTCACTAATTTTGAAGTTGTTCTTTGTCCTTGTCTGAAAAAAAAAATCATAAATTTGAGCACTGCTATTCATTGGTATTCAGATTAAAAATTGTGACTAGCTGGCTGTCCAATCTTTCTAAACAATATATAATATACTCTGTAGAAATGACTTAAAATTACATAATTTTAATTGCCTTCTTTTTCTAAGGTGTAATGTGTAGTACACAATTTTCAAAAAATAGCTTACTGGGAACTGTTATTATGAATGGAACTATTTTATGTAGTTAGGTATTATATATAAGTGGTCTATGTATAATGGAGTATCTCAGACCACGATATCTCCATAATGGTCTGAGGTAATATATATGATTTCATAGACAATAAATAATTGACCCCACTCCCTGTCAAATGACCCCACTTTTTGCAACCAATCTTATTCTTTACTATGCCAGTTCCTAGTTGCTCAAGTTCAGGTGTCAGTGGAATGTCTTTCCTTACTGCTAATGATGGTGGTATTGTTCAAATTGGACATTTGTGGCATTTCACATCCTCCCAACTGACTGCCATCTTGCAAGAGTTGCAAGTCAGAATTATAGCTGACAGTGTGTTCATGAAGCACCTCCGAGGTTTATCTATTTGATGTGCCTCAATTTGCAACTTGCAGTTTGGGCAGAGAATACATGATACACCTTTGTTCTGGAATGCCAGTGAGATGCACACACCACAAAACAGGTGTCTCTAGGGGTCTGTTCAATAACCCCTATCAAATAATGCACAAGATGTCACCATTTACAGGGACACTAAATTTAATGGGAGTGTGAATTCAATAGATGATGACATTTTTCTTGCATGTAATAGATGATGTATATGCTGTATACAGTCATTTGGAAACGGCGATTTCTGATGTGGTGCAGACTGACACTCCAGTTTTCTGTCATTGTGAGCCCCTTCCTCGTTTATCCTTTTTAGGTCACCCACCCTTTGTTTGTATTTGAAACAAATAAGCAGACAGGGCAATCTGCCTCATTTTTATCATAGGAAGCCCAGTATCAATTGTATTAAGGGTAGAATTAACATTACAAATACAAGACCAAATATTGCTCTCACTACATGTATATTTATCAAGCATATCTGTTATATAGTTTTCCCAATTTGAATAACACATGGAAGATAAGTATGCTGACTTTAATAAACAATCATCACTAATAACTAATCTATGCCAATACTTCAACATATGCTTAATAACAACAAAATTAACAGGAAAACGCCCCAATTCCCCTATAATACCATTTATTGGAGCTCTCTTAGAAACACCTAATAAAAATCTATGAAAAGAGTAACTAATCTCATCAAGAAAATTTTTCTTTTGATTTATTTCGCAACCCCAGACTTTGCAACCATAAGTCATGATAGAAACTATTAAACGATCAAAAAGATCTAAAGCTATATCAACTGAGATACATCCATCAGAAGATACGAGTCTACGTAAACTGAAAAGAGCTTTCATGGACTTTAACTTCAAGTTACAGAAATTTCTTTTAAACTTACCATTAGCAGAAATTATAATACCCAAGTAGCAATATTCCTTAACATTATCAATTGAAATTCCATTTAAATGAAAACTAACACTTTTAATAAAACGGTTGCTCTTATTGAAAACAATGACTTTAGTTTTCTTGATGTTTACAGTTAATTTCTATTTTGAACAAAAGTTGTGTAACTTATCCAAACAGTGTTGTAAACCATTGGTAGATTCTGACAATAACAAAAGATCATCAGCATAAAGAAGGCAATTTAGAGAAAGAGAGTTAAACTTAACTGATAAATCCTCATTGGAATCAAAGATACAAGGTAAATCATTTAAATAAATATTAAATAAAGTTGGACTTAAATTACGACCTTGCTTGACGCCTACCAAAGAACTAAAAAAATTTGTGAGATCAGCATTTGTTTTTACACAATACTCAACATTATCATACATAGATTTAATCAAATCATAAAATTTACCATTTACACCATAATTCCTCAGTTTCCAAAATAGACCATTACGCCAAATGCTATCAAATGCTTTGCGTAAGTCAACAAAACAGCTGTAAAGATACTTATAACAATTACTTGACTTGGTAGTAGAGTACACATATTTCTCAATTGCTGATTTAAGTACAAAAATATTATCAGATGTTCTCCTCTTGGCCCTGAAACCTGACTGGAAAGGAGTGTAAATTTTGTTATCATCTAAAAAATTAACAAGTCTACCATTTAAGACTGAGGTGAGAAGTTTTGCTAGTTTTGTTTTATATTGTATATGCACCAAAACTGTGGAATCACCTTCCATCTGACCTTCGTTGATAGAGAAATTTGAATATTCAAGGCAAATCTTAAAACGTTCATATTTTGTCAATGTTATTCTTGAAGTAGTTGTGTCTTAATTTTTATGGGTTTCTGGTGTGTCCTGTATTGTTTCTTTTGTTATTTTAATTTTATGATGTGATGTGGTGTTTTTCACTGAATCATGCGATTTGTTATGTGCAGACCATTGAAAGATGTTTTGTGTAATGGTCTTTAAACAATATATTATTACTATCATTATTATTATTATTATTATTATTATTATTATTATTATTACAAGGAAATTTTTTCATTAATTTTCATTTCTTTCCATGTTTTTTGTCAAATTTTGGTAAAATCATCCACATATTATGGTGATTTTGGTTACCATGAGAACGGATGTTAATAAAATGACCCCTTTTTTTAACTCAGCATAAAAACTACCCCAGCTAAGGTGGTTAATATTCAAATAAACTCGATTATTACAAATTCTATTATTATTATATAATATTATTTAATTATTATTATTATTACAAGTGATAATAATAATAATAATAATAATAATAATAATAATAATAATAATAATACATTGTGTGAGAGACAGTTTAGAGGAATGGTGCCTTTTGGTCCTATTGTCAATAAAATGTATCCGTTTGAGCATATATTTGCTATGCCGGCTCATATTTGCTATGCTGGCTGATGTTTGAGGGCGTCCTTTCACAACTTTATCTGTACATACTTAATTCTGCATTCAATTTGTGAGAGTCTAAAATATAATAAAAAGCAATTTCAATATTGCATGTCAGGAAAATGTTATGTAAATTGTTATGATTATTTACAACTTTACAGCTAATCAATATCTTTGGAATAGTGACAGCATACAAGTCACAAAACAGAATGACCATTACTCTACATACTACATTATCAGTAGAGTACATGGCCGGCATGCTATTTGAAGTTTTGCAGGCAGGGAAAATGGACGTGTTTTAGAACAATTTTGTTTCATAATAGATTGCACAAATTGGTAAATTTTATATGGAGAGTGTTGGAAATGTTTTAAAGTCACAGTTCAAGGTTCAAGTTTACTTACAAAGAAATGAATCCGCTTGAAAAAAAATAATGCTTTGACGCCATATACGTGTAAAATTTTGACTGAAAGTTCATTATCTTTCTGTAATTTCAAAAGTATTATAAGAAATAATGAATCATAAGTGAATCACAGGTGATATTATTTAAGCCACTTCATTTCCAATTAGCAGATGGGTATTGCCTGGGGCTCCGGTGCAATTTTAGATCTAACCATCTTTTCCACTGCTGCTGCATTAATTGGCGCATTTCCAAATTGTCTCATCATGCAACAGTCACGACAGTACCACAGTAAAATGTGGATCAAGATGAATGGGACAGCGAAATTTCAGACAATTGTCTTTTGGTGACTCATTTGGGAATGTTGACTGCTAAAATCAACGAATGTATTCCAAAAAACAACCCTTTCAAATATAGTTAATCTTTTTGAAGGCGTAGCTGATATTTTCTTGAAGTTATTTGAAATTGATAAATATTCTACACGATACTGTGATACTACAAACCAGCCATATTTGAAATTGGCTAGTGAGTTCATTATTGACTTCGAACTGACAGTGCCTCCATATGGAGTTGCACAGGATACCTAATTTGTATGAAAATGTGACAGCTACATATGTGCGTGGAAATTACACCTGTGTAAATGGACTGTTTAATCATGAAGCAACTAACAGTTTCCCTGACTGCAACTTTGGATGGATGTTTTCGTACACGAGTGTCTCATGTCAAACCGAACTTTATTACTCAAAGACCTACATAATCGAACATCCATCATGTCATATATTTAACTGAAGTTTATGTACTACGTATGCATATATGTATATGATTTACACTGCCAAGAAAGGACAGTTGAACTGTGCTCAAATAGCAAAAGGTATGTAGAGCTGATGACTCTTCGTTAGCAGACATGTTTAACGTTTGCATATGTTAGCGCAACTCAAAAGAACAAAAATGTCAAGATGGGGTTGTAACTTGTATTTTCAAGTTGATGGTAATTTGTATTAAATCGTAATTTCACTCAGTATATCGTTATTTCTGTGTAATGCTGTCATTATTGCTAATGGTTGCCAGCTTTTACATGTAAAATGAGTGAAGGCCTTCTTCACATTCCTGCACATCGGTTTGTTTATGTACATTTATATGCATGTAGCACCCTCCTTGCGCATTACATGTTGTATGCAGTCTGGCCCTGCACTTTGATATTTGGGATCGTAATTAAACCTTGTGATCGGCAAAGATCTTCTGACATACATGTTAAAGCTTTAACGACCAGTCAGTTTGTGACTCGTTGCATATTTTATTTGGACTTAGAATAACAAAATATTTGATATTTTAATAGCAAACCCATTCATTTGTAGGTGTATGTCAGATGTATTTTTTACTAAAACATGGCATTTGTATTAATGTAAGCGTATTTTATGTTTCCATGGACGCCACTGTCCAATTTTAGATATTACGTGTATGTCTTACAATAGATAGCACTAGTGCATATATGCCAAAAATAAGCAGGCAGGCTAACATGATATAAATAATCTTCGTGAGTTTTGATAACCACAGACAAGGAAAGTCTTTCGATAATGCAGCTGTACACAACACGTAAGCACGGCAATACTTGTTATAAGTTAGCAAGTCATACAGTTTTGGAAGATTCCATTTTACCATGATTGCTTTCACAACATGGACATTCACATGTATGCAGTAGTCCATTGGTGTAGGGTCTATGAGTAGTCCAGGTCGGTTTCATTTCTTGCGTTAGCACACCCAGCGTCCCCCATTGCTCAAAGTGTAAACAGTGGTGGATAATTGTCAAAATAAACATCACTGTCCCTGTATCACAGAAATATTGGCACACAGTCACACTTCCTCTATCACAGAAGGAGTGGTAACATTGCCAAACAATGTGTTTGTCCATAGACCCCACTATGGTTTGTCAATCCTTTCTGTGATGTACTTGTTTTGACTAGATCTACCCTGACCAACATAGTCCTAGATTTTGGTAGCAAATATCAAAGTTAGATTCAAACATATTTATAGATTTGATGACTGTACTAACATTTCCTTAACTTTGTCACATATCATTGTGAGATACCTGATATTGACCCAAAGACACAGTCTGCAAGAGATTGTGATGAAGATGGCATAGTATCAGGTATTCTTTTCTCATGTTCCTTTTTTAGCACAACTAGTGCTATAGGCATGGCAAAATGTGTGTGTGTAAATGACTTAAACTCAAAAACTGCGATATTTGGTGGGGACATTACTTAGGGTGTGTAGATGGAAAATAGTTCAAATGAAAATGATCACATCACAGATGTGTTTTTTGGGTCAAAAAGTGATTTTTGGTAACTTAGACTCCATAAGATCTGGGCAGATTGGCCTGAAATTTGGTTGGAATGTTCTTCGGGGTTGTTTAGTTTAAGAATTGTTCATGACAAGATGATCCCATCAATGATATGCAAATTTAGGCTAAAAATGTGTCTTTTTGGTCAAAAGTCTTTAATTCCAAAATTACACAGCAGATGGCTGAGATTTGGTGGGAACGTTCTAAGGGGTGTTTAGATTAAGATGTATTCTTGATGTGATGATTTCATCTGTGATATGCAAATTTTTTAATTAGGGATGTGTACAAGAAGATGTAGTCACAATATCATCATCCCGTCAGTAATATGCAAATTAGGTCTAAAAATCTCAATTTGGTCAAAATCTTGAAAACTACATGGTGAATGGGGCTGAAACTTGGTAGGGATGTTTCTGGAGGTGTTATCTGCAATTTTTGTTCAAAACATTTGACACAACTGCCCCTTGCAACCATGGCCATGCCCTTCAGCAACAGTAAGACTCACATCAGTTTTACAAAATAATATTAAATTATTAGAAAAATATGATCGTTTCTGAGTTTTTAGCACAACTGAACTACAGTGTAGGTTCAGTAGTGCTATAAGCATCGAGCAGTGTCTGTCCATCTGTCTGCCAGGTCTGTGTGAGTGTGGACGACTTAAACTCAAAACTGCCAACCTGATTCCCTTGGTATTTGGTGGGGACATTACTTGTGGGGTCTAGTTGGGAAATTGTTCAAATGAAAATGATCGCATCACAGATGTGTGATTTGGGTCAAAAAATGTAATTTTTGGTAAAAAAAAACCTTTAACTCAGAAACTACTTGGCAGATTGGTGTGAAATTTGGTGGGAACATTCTTAAGGGGGTGTAAAGTAAGATTTGTTCATGATGATTCCATCAATAATATGCAAAGTAGGGCTAAAAATGTGTCTTTTTGTTAAAAAATCTGTAATGTCAAAACTATTCAGTAGATTGGGCTGAAATTTAACAGTGATGCATATGTGGGTGTTAAGATGAAGAAATATAATGATCTCATCAGTGATATGCAAATTAGGTGTACAAATGTGAATTTTGGTCAAAAATTTATATCTCAGAAATTACTTGGTCAATGAGACTGAATCTTGGTGAGATGTTTCTAAAAGTGTTATTCTGAAGATTTTCTTCAAAATATTTTGACTTATTGGCCCTAGCAACCATGACCACGCCCTTAGGAACAACCAAATGGTAGTATATTTTGGTCAAATAACATCATCTGGTAGGCAAGAGAATAAAAATGTATGCAAATATCCCTAGCAACCATGACTATGCCCATAGCAACAGCCAAACAGTCATGTATTTCACAAAGATAACAGGAATTAATAGACAAATGAATAAACATTCAAAAAATGGATATAAATTTGCCTAGCAACCACACCCATAGCAACAGACAAATGATCACATATATTGTGAAGATAACGAGGATTAATAGACAAATGAATAAACATTTAAAAATGTGTGCAAATATGCCGAGCAATAAGACCACGCCCATAGCAACAGCCAAATCATCACGTATATTGCAAAGATAATATCAGGAATTCATACAGAAGTGAACAAAAACATTAAAAAATGTATGCAAATATATATAACAACATGACCACACCCAGAGCAACAGCCAAATGATCATGTATATCGCAAAGATAGCAACATGGTTGGATAGGCAACTGGATAGTCATTCAGCAAATGAACACCTATTGTTAGCATGGACTAGCATATGGATAAACATTTTTTAAAAACTGTACAGTTGTGCTACAACGCCACTGGCAGTATTTTTTCTTCTGTATGGAAGAGATGTATTTAGTGGGTGAAAGGCTGTCTGTCTGTGTCATCGTTTTCTCTAAAAACGGCTGGCTCAATTCAAACGAAATTTGGTAGATGTGTTCAGTAGGGTAATGGCAAGAATTGATTAGGTTTTAGTAAACATCCCATGAATATTAATAAGCAATTAATGTAATTAATGGTTTTTGGTAATTAGGCTATATCTCAAGAATACAAGCTTCAAATTCATTATAACTTGGTACATACATTTGCGATACCAAAGCGCACCTGTCCTGAAAATATTAGTGATGTAGCTTTTAGTTTTAATAAGTTATTGGTATATTTTTGTAGGCCACAAAAATGGAAAAAATAGTTTCTCGTCAGGAAATGTCTAAAGTGGTGTGACGATGCGATTATTTTTTTTACATTCTCAACAAATGTTAATCAATCTACTTATCATTGTAGTTACTGTTCTTTTTATTTAGTACTTTACAGCAAGTGTGTATGTGGGGCAGATGTCATAGGCTAGTTCATGATTACTTTTGCAGTTAATTAACGCGGGAAGGGGGGTACTTAAGTGATGGGCGCTGACCAGGAACAATTTTCTTTTGTTTTGGGCCTTTAAATCTCTTTCTATGGTGAGTGCTATGCTACGACCTCAGACTACTAACTACTTTGTGGTCTGAGCTACAATGTTCTATAAAGCTTCACATTACATGTTGTGGTTGGCCAGGAGATCACTAACAGCAATGGGCAAATAGTAATCAATGAGAAAAAATATCTTATTGTATATGTTCTGTTGTATTCCAACAATTGTCTGTAGGAACGACAATCTCAAAACTTTGCCCTTACGGAAGGCATTCAGTTTAAATCTGGTTTAATATATACTTTTATAAAACTGTGATGGTTAAGTGTTGAACATGTTTTCCAGCAACAGGTAGAATTCATGTTTTAAAATATATGTAGAATAAGTGTAAACAACATTCTATTTAAAAATTCTGAGCACTTCATTGACCTATGATATACTACTACTTATACTCCCAGACAAGGTAAATTTGTCAACATCAGTTAAATTGTAATTTATATACAATGTATACACAGCGTATGACCGAGAATTCTATTGTTATCAAAGCTCATGGCACAGGATGATTCACTTTCAAACATATAATATTCCCAATGCATGAATGTTTAAATTAAAAATGTACATGCACTTAAGTTTACATTTCATTTTTGAGGTCATTAGGTTAGTGTTAATTCAGATTAAACTCTGTTAATTCAGATTAAACTCTGATATTGTTAATTAAGATTAAACTGTGATATTGTTAATTCAGATTAAACTCTGATAGTGTTAATTCAGATTAAACTCTGTTAATTCAGATTAAACTCTGATATTGTTAATTCAGTTAAACTCTGATAGTGTTAATTCATATTAAACTCTGACAGTGTTAATTCAGATTAAACTCTGATAGTGTTAATTCAGATTAAACTCTGTTAGTGTTAATTCAGATTAAACTCTGATAGTGTTAATTCAGATTAAACTCTGATATTGTTAATTCAGATTAAACTCTGACTGTTAATTCAGATTAAACTGATATTGTTAATTCAGATTAAACTCTGACTGTTAATTCAGATTAAACTCTGATAGTGTTAATTCAGATTAAACTCTGACAGTGTTAATTCAGATTAAACTCTGACTGTTAATTCAGATTAAACTCTGACAGTGTTAATTCAGATTAAACTCTGATAGTGTTAATTCAGATTAAACTCTGATAGTGTTAATTCAGATTAAACTCTGACAGTGTTAATTCAGATTAAACTCTGATAGTGTTAATTCAGATTAAACTCTGACTGTTAATTCAGATTAAACTCTGATAGTGTTAATTCAGATTAAACTCTGATAGTGTTAATTCAGATTAAACTCTAACAGTGTTAATTCAGATTAAACTCTGATAGTGTTAATTCAGATTAAACTCTGACAGTGTTAATTCAGATTAAACTCTGATAGTGTTAATTCAGATTAAACTCTGACAGTGTTAATTCAGATTAAACTCTGATAGTGTTAATTCAGATTAAACTCTGACTGTTAATTCAGATTAAACTCTGACAGTGTTAATTCAGATTAAACTCTGACAGTGTTAATTCAGATTAAACTCTGATAGTGTTAATTCAGATTAAACTCTGACTGTTAATTCAGATTAAACTCTGACAGTGTTAATTCAGATTAAACTCTGACAGTGTTAATTCAGATTAAACTCTGACAGTGTTAATTCAGATTAAACTCTAACAGTGTTAATTCAGATTAAACTCTGACAGTGTTAATTCAGATTAAACTCTGTTAGTGTTAATTCAGATTAAACTCTGACAGTGTTAATTCATATTAAACTCTGACAGTGTTAATTCAGATTAAACTCTGATAGTGTTAATTCAGATTAAACTCTGACAGTGTTAATTCAGATTAAACTCTGACAGTGTTTATTCAGATTAAACTCTGTTAGTGTTAATTCAGATTAAACTCTGATAGTGTTAATTCAGATTAATCTCTGACAGTGTTAATTCAGATTAAACTCTGATAGTGTTAATTCAGATTAAACTCTGATAGTGTTAATTCAGATTAAACTCTGATAGTGTTAATTCAGATCAAACTCTGATAGTGTTAATTCAGATTAAACTCTGATAGTGTTAATTCAGATTAAACTCTGATAGTGTTAATTCAGATCAAACTCTGATAGTGTTAATTCAGATTAAACTCTGACAGTGTTAATTCAGATTAAACTCTGATACTGTTAATTCAGATTAAACTCTGACTGTTAATTCAGATTAAACTCTGACTGTTAATTCAGATTAAACTCTGATAGTGTTAATTCAGATTAAACTCTGATAGTGTTAATTCAGATTAAACTCTGATAGTGTTAATTCAGATTAAACTCTGACTGTTAATTCAGATTAAACTCTGACTGTTAATTCAGATTAAACTCTGACTGTTAATTCAGATTAAACTCTGATAGTGTTAATTCAGATTAAACTCTGACTGTTAATTCAGATTAAACTCTGATATTGTTAATTCAGATTAAACTCTGATTGTTAATTCAGATTAAACTCTGATAGTGTTAATTCAGATTAAACTCTGACAGTGTTAATTCAGATTAAACTCTGACTGTTAATTCAGATTAAACTCTGACAGTGTTAATTCAGATTAAACTCTGATAGTGTTAATTCAGATTAAACTCTGATAGTGTTAATTCAGATTAAACTCTGATAGTGTTAATTCAGATTAAACTCTGACAGTGTTAATTCAGATTAAACTTTGACTGTTAATTCATATTAAACTCTGACAGTGTTAATTCAGATTAAACTCTGATAGTGTTAATTCAGATTAAACTCTGATATTGTTAATTCAGATTAAACTCTGACAGTGTTAATTCAGATTAAACTCTGTTAGTGTTAATTCAGATTAAACTCTGTTAGTGTTAATTCAGATTAAACTCTGACTGTTAATTCAGATTAAACTCTGACTGTTAATTCAGATTAAACTCTGATAGTGTTAATTCAGATTAAACTCTGATAGTGTTAATTCAGATCAAACTCTGATAGTGTTAATTCAGATTAAACTCTGACAGTGTTAATTCAGATTAAACTCTGATAGTGTTAATTCAGATTAAACTCTGACTGTTAATTCAGATTAAACTCTGACTGTTAATTCAGATTAAACTCTGACTGTTAATTCAGATTAAACTCTGATAGTGTTAATTCAGATTAAACTCTGATAGTGTTATCTTCAAATGGAAATTCATCTGTGTTGGTAAACCATAGTATTCAATTTGAACTTTTGTTCCAAACACAACTAGAAAATTTACCTGAAATTTTCGACTGTACACTTCAGTCTTTGTCAACAGATTGACCCACTATTCAGCACACGTGACCTTACAGGACACGTGAGCCTAATAAGGGGTCAAAGGTGCCTGGAAGTTTGTATCGTCCCCCGTCTCTGTTTAGTGATGACACTGAAACCAGATATTTTGAACGGGGAGTGAAAGAAGCTATTTACATCCGAGCACTCAAACCATCACTAAACAGAGACGGGGGACGATACAAACTTCCAGGCACCTTTGACCCCTTATTAGGCTCACGTGTCCTGTAAGGTCACGTGTGCTGAATAGTGGGTCAATCTGTTGACAAAGACTGAAGTGTACAGTCGAAAATTTCAGGTAAATTTTCTAGTTGTGTTTGGAACAAAAGTTCAAATTGAATACTCTGATAGTGTTAATTCAGATTAAACTCTGATAGTGTTAATTCAGATTAAACTCTGATAGTGTTAATTCAGATTAAACTCTGACTGTTAATTCAGATTAAACTCTGACTGTTAATTCAGATTAAACTCTGACTGTTAATTCAGATTAAACTCTGACTGTTAATTCAGATTAAACTCTGATAGTGTTAATTCAGATTAAACTCTGACTGTTAATTCAGATTAAAGTCTGACTGTTAATTCAGATTAAACTCTGACTGTTAATTCAGATTAAACTCTGACTGTTAATTCAGATTAAACTCTGATAGTGTTAATTCAGATTAAACTCTGATAGTGTTAATTCAGATTAAACTCTGACAGTGTTAATTCAGATTAAACTCTGATAGTGTTAATTCAGATTAAACTCTGATAGTGTTAATTCAGATTAAACTCTGATAGTGTTAATTGAGATTAAACTCTGACTGTTAATTCAGATTAAACTCTGATAGTGTTAATTCAGATTAAACTCTGATAGTGTTAATTCAGATTAAACTCTGATAGTGTTAATTCAGATTAAACTCTGTTAGTGTTAATTCAGATTAAACTCTGATAGTGTTAATTCAGATTAAACTCTGATAGTGTTAATTCAGATTAAACTCTGATAGTGTTAATTCAGATTAAACTCTGATAGTGTTAATTCAGATTAAACTCTGATAGTGTTAATTCAGATTAAACTCTGATAGTGTTAATTCAGATTAAACTCTGATAGTGTTAATTCAGATTAAACTCTGATAGTGTTAATTCAGATTAAACTCTGATAGTATTAATTCAGATTAAACTCTGACTGTTAATTCAGATTAAACTCTGATAGTGTTAATTCAGATTAAACTTTGACAGTGTTAATTCAGATTAAACTCTGATAGTGTTAATTCAGATTAAACTCTGATAGTGTTAATTCAGATTAAACTCTGACAGTGTTAATTCAGATTAAACTCTGACTGTTAATTCAGATTAAACTCTGATAGTGCTAATTCAGATTAAACTCTGACTGTTAATTCAGATTAAACTCTGATAGTGTTAATTCAGATTAAACTCTGACAGTGTTAATTCAGATTAAACTCTGATAGTGTTAATTCAGATTAAACTCTGACAGTGTTAATTCAGATTAAACTCTGATAGTGTTAATTCAGATTAAACTCTGACTGTTAATTCAGATTAAACTCTGATATTGTTAATTCAGATTAAACTCTGATAGTGTTAATTCAGATTAAACTCTGATAGTGTTAATTCAGATTAAACTCTGACAGTGTTAATTCAGATTAAACTCTGATAGTGTTAATTCAGATTAAACTCTGATAGTGTTAATTCAGATTAAACTCTGATAGTGTTAATTCAGATTAAACTCTGACTGTTAATTCAGATTAAACTCTGATAGTGTTAATTCAGATTAAACTCTGACTGTTAATTCAGATTAAACTCTGATAGTGTTAATTCAGATTAAACTCTGATAGTGTTAATTCAGATTAAACTCTGATAGTGTTAATTCAGATTAAACTCTGATAGTGTTAATTCAGATTAAACTCTGACAGTGTTAATTCAGATTAAACTCTGACAGTGTTAATTCAGATTAAACTCTGACAGTGTTAATTCAGATTAAACTCTGTTAGTGTTAATTCAGATTAAACTCTGATAGTGTTAATTCAGATTAAACTCTGATAGTGTTAATTCAGATTAAACTCTGATAGTGTTAATTCAGATTAAACTCTGACAGTGTTAATTCAGATTAAACTCTGACAGTGTTAATTCAGATTAAACTCTGACTGTTAATTCAGATTAAACTCTGATAGTGTTAATTCAGATTAAACTCTGATAGTGTTAATTCAGATTAAACTCTGATAGTGTTAATTCAGATTAAACTCTGACAGTGTTAATTCAGATTAAACTCTGACAGTGTTAATTCAGATTAAACTCTGTTAGTGTTAATTCAGATTAAACTCTGATAGTGTTAATTCAGATTAAACTCTGATAGTGTTAATTCAGATTAAACTCTGATAGTGTTAATTCAGATTAAACTCTGATAGTGTTAATTCAGATTAAACTCTGACAGTGTTAATTCAGATTAAACTCTGACTGTTAATTCAGATTAAACTCTGATAGTGTTAATTCAGATTAAACTCTGATAGTGTTAATTCAGATTAAACTCTGATAGTGTTAATTCAGATTAAACACTGACTGTTAATTCAGATTAAACTCTGACAGTGTTAATTCAGATTAAACTCTGATAGTGTTAATTCAGATTAAACACTGATAGTGTTAATTCAGATTACACTCTGATAGTGTTAATTCAGATTAAACTCTGATAGTGTTAATTCAGATTAAATAATTTGTGTGATTTCATTTATAGTTAACTGTTACCCAGCCCCTAACATCAGCTGTGATGATATGCAGTTTGGATTTCAAAAAGACATACCTTGCAGATACACGTGAGTAGTAATTGCAGATTTTTTATTTTAGGTTCAGTGGTTTTATAGGCATGTTGTGTGTGTGTGTGTGTGTGTGTGTGTGTGTGTGTGTGTGTGTGTGTGTGTGTGTGTGTGTGTGTGACAAAGACAAAAACTGCCAGACCTTCATATGTGGTGGGACATTACTTAGGGTGTGTAGATAGGAAATTGTTCAAATGAAAGTGATTGCATCACACATGTATTCTGGTGTCAGAAAATGTAATTTTTCGTACCCCTTAATATATTTCTAAAAATCTAATCCAAATCTGCCAAATCACAAAATACCCCCAGACAAAACTCCTGCTTAGTATAGATAAATGGGTTGTGATTTGCTTTACATGTAATGTAGATTTGTACAGTAACTAATTACAGTGTACACTCATACAACTTGTATATCAACTGACTTTCTGCAATTATTGTAACACCTATAACCAGATTTAGACTGAATGTCTTGCAATTTCATGAGTTGTGCAGGAAATTTAGCTCTATATCTGTGATTTTTCAAGTCCCAATGAAAGTGAGTTGTCAAAAATGTTGTTCAAATGCCTCCTATTCTCAGCACAGGAAAGCTTGCCATCCTTGACTTCGCTCGGCTTTTGTGATCCCCTATATACCCGGGATATGCACACCTGTTTCCACGGCAAATAATAAACAAAATTCAAACCCACATAACATTGCTATAATTATGCATCAGAAAGTTTACATACTTCATGGTAAACATCATAACAGTTTAACAGCTGTAATACAGTGAAGTGATACAGTATTATTACCCTACTTCGTCACTGGGTAAAGTGTATACATTCCTATTTCAACCGACAGATGTACCATCTGCTCGAAATCTTTAATCACTACGGGAAAATTGTCAAGATTTGTTGAGTGGCATGCCGTCACTGTACACTAATTATGTAGAGGTCAATGTATAGGTCGCCAGTATTCTTTTTGATACATTGTTGGGAAATTTTTTTCGTAGGCTAGGCTTGGTCTATTTTCCATATTTGACCACATACATTTATACATACGGTGTAAATTATAGATTATTACACTTGATAAATATGTGAGAGTGTATTTATTTCCTGAGATACCTTGCTAGATACACAAGCCTTGCAACAAACAGCGGTAGTTTGTTAACGAGAGAAATCGGAAAAGAACACAGTAAAAAGGAGACAGTTCGAGGTCAATGTAATATACTTCCTAAATTTCTAATCGAAAATCTAAAAAGATGTGATTTCTCTTTATTCATCTGTGAATTAGTGTGTGATATTTCAAAATGATATGTCCATATTTGACGAAATTGAAACGACTTTACTGGTGGGATATAGTTTACATCTTGGTGGGTACACTTTACTGGTGGGATATAGTTTACATCTTGGTGGGTACACTTTACTGGTGGGATATAGTTTACATCTTGGTGGGATATAGTTTACATCTTGGTGGGTACACTTTACTGGTGGGATATAGTTTACATCTTGGTGGGTACACTTTACTGGTGGGATATAGTTTACATCTTGGTGGGTACACTTTACTGGTGGGATATAGTTTACATCTTGGTGGGTACACTTTACTGGTGGGATATAGTTTACATCTTGGTGGGTACACTTTACTGGTGGGATATAGTTTACATCTTGGTGGGTACACTTTACTGGTGGGATATAGTTTACATCTTGGTGGGTACACTTTACTGGTGGGATATAGTTTACATCTCTATGGTTACACTTTACTGGTGGGATATAGTTTACATCTTGGTGGGTACACTTTACTGGTGGGATATAGATTACATCTTGGTGGGTACACTTTACTGGTGGGATATAGTTTACATCTTGGTGAGTACACTTTACTGGTGGGATATAGTTTACATCTTGGTGGTTACACTTTACTGGTGGGATATAGTTTACATCTTGGTGGGTACACTTTACTGGTGGGATATAGTTTACATCTTGGTGGTTACACTTTACTGGTGGGATATAGTTTACATCTTGGTGGGTACACTTTACTGGTGGGATATAGTTTACATCTTGGTGGGTACACTTTACTGGTGAGATATAGTTTACATCTTGGTGGTTACACTTTACTGGTGGGATATAGTTTACATCTTGGTGGTTACACTTTACTGGTGGGATATAGTTTACATCTTGGTGGTTACACTTTACTGGTGGGATATAGTTTACATCTTGGTGGTTACACTTTACTGGTGGGATATAGTTTACATCTTGGTGGTTACACTTTACTGGTGGGATATAGTTTACATCTTGGTGAGTACACTTTACTGGTGGGATATAGTTTACATCTTGGTGGGTACACTTTACTGGTGGGATATAGTTTACATCTTGGTGAGTACACTTTACTGGTAGGATATAGTTTACATCTTGGTGGTTACACTTTACTGGTAGGATATAGTTTACATCTTGGTGGTTACACTTTACTGGTGGGATTTAGTTTACATCTTGGTGGGTACACTTTACTGCTGGGATATAGTTTACATCGCTATGGTTACACTTTACTGGTGTGATATAGTTTACATCTTGGTGAGTACACTTTACTGGTGGGATATAGTTTACATCTTGGTGGGTACACTTTACTGGTGGGATATAGTTTACATCTTGGTGAGTACACTTTACTGGTAGGATATAGTTTACATCTTGGTGGTTACACTTTACTGGTAGGATATAGTTTACATCTTGGTGGTTACACTTTACTGCTGGGATATAGTTTACATCGCTATGGTTACACTTTACTGGTGTGATATAGTTTACATCTTGGTGGGTATGCTTTACTGGTGGGATATAGTTTACATCTTGCTGATGTTCTTTTACAGGAATGGTGTGTACCATGAAGTAGCTGTTTTGTTATCTGTATTCCTGGGTATGTTTGGAATTGACCGGTTCTACCTAGGTTATCCTGCAATTGGACTTCTTAAACTCTCAACACTAGGTTTTTTCTTTCTTGGTCAGCTTATAGACATCATTCTTATAGCTTCACAGGTAAGGCATCACAGGACAGTTTTACAACTGAAATAAGGTTCAGTACTTACAGTATTTCTGAGTTTCTGAGTTTTCTGCATTTGACAAGTTGAATATATTTCCCGAGGCCTTTGATAGATGGGGAGATGAGATATACATTGTCCACATATATGACAAGAATTGCAATTCTCCTTACTTCACAGCCAACCCTGGCATGAGACAGTGTCCTGTTAAGTGAATCAACATAAACATTGGAAAGAAATGGAGATAAGACTCCCCTTGTTGAACTCTATTTGTTATGTTAAACAACATGGAAAGAGAATTTGACAAATAAATATGGAATTTTTGGATAACAAACCAATTCAAAAGTAGCTGAGCAATAACGGTCAACACTCATCTGTCATTCAATTTCTTTAAGAGAGTCCAGGAATTCACTCCATCAAACACCTTTTCAGCATCAACACTGAAATGAAAACTAAGCTGCCATCCCACTAATAGTATACATTTGTTTGTAACACCTGATTCTTTCTTTTAATAAAGCCTGCAAAAGACTAATTTTCAACCCTGTGTCAGTGTTTCGACACTTCCAACATGTATCAAGCCAACATTTTCACGAATACAGTCCCTAAAACAAATCTACAAATGTAGTCAGTTTACCCCCTACAAATGTAGTCAGTTTACCTCCTACAAATATAGTCACAGTTTACCTCCTACAAATGTAGTCAGTTTACCTCTACAAATGTAGTAAGTTTACCTCCTACAAATGTAGTCAGTTTACCTCCTACAAATGTAGTCAGTTTACCTCCTACAAATGTAGTCAGTTTACCTCCTACAAATGTAGTCAGTTTACCCATTAGTCTATTTACATTGTGTATCAATTATGTCACATTGTGAAAAATCAAACAGTCAACTCTTAATGGTTTAACATCAGTCTGGTAGGATTAGAAACATTTATTTTCTTGTGATAATATATGTACATGCTATATGTCTTTTCAGGTTGTTGGACCTGCTGATGGGTCAGAGTACATCATTGATTTCTTTGGGTCGCGACTGATACACATAACCCAGGACAACCAGACATACTACAAAGTACCAGATTACTGGTGACACAACTTGTATACTTATATTATTGTACATATATTTAGTGTTGTATATATTTTGAATATCATCAAGTGATTTTCATACAGATATTGGTGGGGTTTTTTGAAGAATATGTGAATAAATAAATATGAATATAATAGCATTTCTATGTGACTATATATTCCAGCGTCACAATGCAAAAAATGGTTTTTAGCACAACTTAACTGAGGTTCAGTAGTGATTTAGGCATGGTGAAGTGTGTGTGTGTGTGTATGTATGTATGTATGTATGTATGTATGTAAAAAGTAAAAGTAAAAAACCTTCAGACTAATTGCCTTGGTATTTCATGGGAATATTACTTTGGGTGTGTAGATGGAAAATTATTCAAATGAAAATGATCGCATCAGAGATGTGTTTTTGATCAAAAAATGTGATTTACCACTGGGCAGCTTGGTCTGAAATTTGGTGGGAATGTTCTGAGGGGTGTGTAGATTAAGAATTGTTCATGACCTGATCCCATCAGAAATATGCAAATTATATTTAAAAATGTGTCTTTTGGGGCAAAAACGTTAATTCCAAAACTACTGAGTAGATATGACTGAAATTTAATGGGGATGCATCTGGGAATGTATAGATAAAGAAATATTCATGACATGGTGATCCATCAGTGATATACAAATTAGGTCTAAATATATCAAATTGGGTCGAAATCTATATGATGAAATCGGCTATTGATATGGGACCACTTGACTTTAGAAACTCGATCTGGTGACAATACGTCCACAAAAAATACAAATGGCAATAGTAAAGTCCAATAATTGGCACTTTGTTGATAGTGAACACTATGTTGGAAGCAAGGAATGCTGACACAATTGACAGCATCAACACATCTCAGCTAATAACAAAAGGTATTTACAGTATTGTATTGCTACTCCGTGAGCGACCAGCAACAGCACATCGTCTCCGTTATATGTTACTTTTTTGACTGTTCTACAAGTACGTGTGGATTTTACTGCTTGGTATACTGTTTAGTAACTGTTCAAGTTGATATGGATGCAGTTTCTTTTTGGACCTTGCTGTTCTACTTTCTTCTCGTCTATGGTGTGGGTACAACTTGCCATGATGGTGGGCAAAATAGGTATTCCCGTGAGCAGCTGTTGGCTGTTTGATGGGACCATGGTGATCCGCCAAAAATACCACCTGAATTGGAAGAAATATTACAATCAGAGTCTAACCAAAATTGTCATCAACCACACCAACCTTTACACCGTAGACGACGTGGAAAGAGAGGAGGAGTGAAACAGAGACTTCGTAAACGTAAATACAACCCCCCACTTCCATCTATTTTGTTAGCAAATGTACGCTCACTCAGAAATAAGATAGATGAACTCCATGTAAACACAAAATACCTGACAGAATATCGCGATTCATGTCTATTGTGTTTTAGTGAAACATGGCTGACAGATAATATATCAAACAATGCTCTACAGGTGGACGGGTTTTATGGACCATTCAGGACAGATCGGGATCATGACGTAACAGGGAAAGCCATCGGTGGTGGAGTATGCATCTATGTTAATGCGAAATGGTGTAAAGAAATACAAGTTAGAGAAAGCATCTGCACAAAGGATATTGAACTACTGTGTATGTCATTCAGACCATACTATCTTCCGAGGGAGTTTGGCCTGATATTTGCCGTAGTTGTGTACATCCCACCATCAGCTGATACCGCAAGTGCCGCAGCAATTATTCGTAAAGTAGTTGATCGACAGGAAACCCTGTCACCAGATTCGCCTAAACTAGTGCTAGGAGACTTCAACTCTTGTTCACTATCCAATCAGCTCCCGAACTATCACCAGTATGTCACCTGTTATACTCGTAAAGCAAAAACCCTGGATCTTTGTTATTCAAATATCATCAACGCCTATAAAGCCATCAGGAAGTCACCGCTGAGCACTGGTGATCATAATGCAGTGCACCTGATACCTACCTACCGACAAAAACTTAAACAAAACAAACCACAGACTAGGTCAGTTCAGATATGGTCTCAACAATCAATCGAGGATCTTCAAGGATGTCTAGCCAGTACAGATTGGTCAGTTCTCACAGAAAACAACTCCCTTGAAAGATCAACAGATATAATAACAGACTACCTTAAGTTTTGTGAAGACATGCTAGTAGAGAAAAGGATAATAAAAACGTACGCTAATAATAAACTCTGGGTTACGTCTAACTTAAAACACCTGTTGAAGGAGAAAGCAATTGCTTTCGCTGAAGGTAGGGTCTCTGATGGAAAGTGTCTGCAAAGGAAATTAAAACAAGAGATACGCGATTGCAAAGACAGGTACAAAATGAAAATTGAAAGTCAGTTCCAGTCCGGTGATTTGAGGAAAGCATGGAATGGCCTTGCTGTTCTTTCTGGTAAACAGGAAAAAACGAACAGGAAGACGGAAGTGGTAGAAGCAAAGACATTCGCTAATGAACTGAATGATTTCTATTGTCGTTTTGACACACATAACTTCCAACAGCAACAAGAGAATGCTAGAAATATTGTAACAAGTAAATTAGAGCAATCAGATATGCCACAAATATCAGAGATGGAGGTTAGTTTAAAGTTAAAGTGCATTAATCCTAGAAAAGCACAGGGTCCTGATAATATATCTGGTAGATTCCTTCGTCATTGTCATCTAGAAGTGGCTAGTATCTTCACTACACTTTTCAATTGGTCTATATCAACACATACTATTCCAAGTCTGTGGAAAACATCGGCCATTTCACCTGTTCCTAAGCACAACAATCCCACTAAGCTAAACGATTACAGACCAATAGCTCTTACATCCATTGTTATGAAATGTCTCGAAAGTATTGTTTTAACTCGCATTACTGACCAAGTTAAGAATCTTACTGACCCACTTCAATTTGCGTACAGAGCTAACAGATCAGTTGAAGATGCTGTTATAGCCCTATTACATCAAGCCCTTTCCCATCTGGAACAACCCAAGTCTTTTGTCCGTATTCTATTCGTTGACTTTTCATCAGCTTTCAACACCATACAGCCACATCTGATGGTGAACAAGTTAAATGCAATGAATGTAAACCCCAACATAATACTCTGGGTGTTAGATTTTCTAACTAACAGACGGCAATATGTAAGAGTAAATGCAATAGGTATGAATAATCGTAATCCGTCCGCAACAGTGTCTAGTATGCGCAGTACGTCTACTGGCGCACCCCAGGGCTCGGTAATCTCTCCTGTTCTGTTTACTTTGTACACAAATGATCTTAAAAGTACAAGTGAAAAGGGACAGATGGTCAAATATGCTGATGATACAGCATTTGGAGATTACTCAAATGATGAAAAACACTTTGAAAATCAAGTGCACCACTTAAAACAGTGGTGTGAGGACAATTATCTAGAATTAAACACAAAGAAAACAAAAGAAATGGTAATTGACTTTAGTAGATCTAGAAGGGAAGTTAAAGCACTTGAAATTAACTCTGAGGTTGTAGAACGTGTTTCAATATACCGCTACCTAGGAACACTCATTGATGACAAACTTACATTCCAACAGAACACCGATGCTGTATATAAGAAATGCCAACAGCGAATGTACTTACTGCGTAAACTAAGATCACTGAATATTAGACCAGATATATTGAAAGCATTCTACTCTAGCCACATTGAGAGTGTAGTTACCTTTTCGTTTCTAAGCTGGTTTGGAGGGTTGACTGTTTCAAATGTTAACAAATTACAGACAGTTGTCAATACCTGTACTAAAATATGTGGAACTGAATGTAAAAGCATGAAATCATTATATGGAAAACGAGCACTTGTTAAAGCCACAAAAATTACCAATGACCCTTCCCATGCCTTAGTTCAGTATTTTGAGATGCTTCCCTTGGGTCGCAGGTATCGAATTTTATCCTTGAGAACACGTCGTGCTCGGCTCAGTTACGTACCTTCAGCCATCAGAATACTTAACCAGAGAATGTAAGAAGTAAAGGAATGTGAATGTTTTTATGTAGTCTTTTACACAGTTTTTATTGTCTTCGTACTTTTGTTGTTCTTAGTACTACTTTAATGTGTAAGATTATATGTATGCTTTTCTGTGTTGTTGCAAGACAAATTTCCCCGTGAGGGATAATAAAGTAATAATAATAATAATAATAATAATAATAATAATAATAATAATAATAATAATAATAAAGTATTGTCCGCTCATAGACCAGGTGAGTCACAGAATTAGACCAGGTGAGTCACAGAATAGACCAGGTGAGTCACAGAATTAGACCAGGTGAGTCACAGAATTAGACCAGGTGAGTCACAGAATTAGACCAGGTGAGTCACAGAATTAGACCAGGTGAGTCACAGAATTAGACCAGGTGAGTCACAGAATAGACCAGGTGAGTCACAGAATAGACCAGGTGAGTCACAGAATTAGACCAGGTGAGTCACAGAATAGACCAGGTGAGTCACAGAATTAGACCAGGTGAGTCACAGAATTAGACCAGGTGAGTCACAGAATTAGACCAGGTGAGTCACAGAATTAGACCAGGTGAGTCACAGAATTAGACCAGGTGAGTCACAGAATTAGACCAGGTGAGTCACAGAATTAGACCAGGTGAGTCACAGAATTAGACCAGGTGAGTCACAGAATTAGACCAGGTGAGTCACAGAATTAGACCAGGTGAGTCACAGAATTAGACCAGGTGAGTCACAGAATTAGACCAGGTGAGTCACAGAATTAGACCAGGTGAGTCACAGAATTAGACCAGGTGAGTCACAGAATAGACCAGGTGAGTCACAGAATAGACCAGGTGAGTCACAGAATTAGACCAGGTGAGTCACAGAATAGACCAGGTGAGTCACAGAATAGACCAGGTGAGTCACAGAATAGACCAGGTGAGTCACAGAATAGACCAGTTGAGAAATACAGCAGTACCCAAAGTTGGTAGATTGAAACATTTTGTCTCTCAATGGGAAGATATTAGTTCTAATGCCATAATTCTAGATATTGTTTCTCATTGTCACATTGAATTTTATGATGACAAACCACCATCACAGACATATATTCCAAGGGAAATTAAGTTTAATCAAATAGAGAAATAATCAATGGTGAAATAGACCAATTGGTTTCAAAAGGAGTGATGAGACGGTTGATGAGACCTAACTGCTACATGGCATCACATTGAAATCCACAGTACAGTTGATGAGACCTAACTGCTACATGACATCACATTGAAATCCACAGTACAGTTGATGAGACCTAACTGCTACATGACATCACATTGAAATCCACAGTACAGTTGATGAGACCTAACTGCTACATGACATCACATTGAAATCCACAGTACAGTTGATGAGACCTAACTGCTACATGCCATCACATTGAAATCCACAGTACAGTTGATGAGACCTAACTGCTACATGACATCACATTGAAATCCACAGTACAGTTGATGAGACCTAACTGCTACATGACATCAGATTGAAATCCACAGTACAGTTGATGAGACCTAACTGCTACATGACATCACATTGAAATCCACAGTACAGTTGATGAGACCTAACTGCTACATGACATCACATTGAAATCCACAGTACAGTTGATGAGACCTAACTGCTACATGACATCACATTGAAATCCACAGTACAGTGGATGAGACCTAACTGCTACATGACATCACATTGAAATCCACAGTACAGTTGATGAGACCTAACTGCTACATGACATCACATTGAAATCCACAGTACAGTTGATGAGACCTAACTGCTACATGACATCACATTGAAATCCACAGTACAGTTGATGAGACATAACTTCTACATGCCATCACATTGAAATCCACAGTACAGTTGATGAGACCTAACTGCTACATGACATCACATTGAAATCCACAGTACAGTTGATGAGACCTAACTGCTACATGACATCACATTGAAATCCACAGTACAGTGGATGAGACCTAACTGCTACATGACATCACATTCAAATCCACAGTACAGTTGATGAGACCTAACTGCTACATGGCATCACATTGAAATCCACAGTACAGTTTATGAGACCTAACTGCTACATGCCATCACATTGAAATCCAGAGTACAGTTGATGAGATCTAACTGCTACATGACATCACATTGAAATCCACAGTACAGTTGATGAGACCTAACTGCTACATGACATCACATTGAAATCCACAGTACAGTTGATGAGACCTAACTGCTACATGACATCACATTGAAATCCACAGTACAGTTGATGAGACCTAACTGCTACATGGCATCACATTGAAATCCACAGTACAGTTGATGAGACCTAACTTCTACATGACATCACATTGAAATCCACAGTACAGTTGATGAGACCTAACTGCTACATGACATCACATTGAAATCCACAGTACAGTTGATGAGACCTAACTGCTACATGCCATCAGATTGAAATCCACAGTACAGTTGATGAGACCTAACTGCTACATGACATCACATTGAAATCCACAGTACAGTTGATGAGACCTAACTGCTACATACCATCACATTGAAATCCACAGTACAGTTGATGAGACTTAACTGCTACATGACATCACATTGAAATCCACAGTACAGTTGATGAGACCTAACTGCTACATGACATCACATTGAAATCCACAGTACAGTTGATGAGACATAACTGCTACATGGCATCACATTGAAATCCACAGTACAGTTGATGAGACCTAACTGCTACATGGCATCACATTGAAATCCACAGTACAGTTGATGAGACCTAACTGCTACATGACATCACATTGAAATCCACAGTACAGTTGATGAGACCTAACTGCTACATGACATCACATTGAAATCCACAGTACAGTTGATGAGACCTAACTGCTACATGGCATCACATTGAAATCCACAGTACAGTTGATGAGACCTAACTGCTACATGACATCACATTGAAATCCACAGTACAGTTGATGAGATCTAACTGCTACATGGCATCACATTGAAATCCACAGTACAGTTGATGAGACCTAACTGCTACATGACATCACATTGAAATCCACAGTACAGTTGATGAGACCTAACTGCTACATGACATCACATTGAAATCCACAGTACAGTTGATGAGACCTAACTGCTACATGACATCACATTGAAATCCACAGTACAGTTGATGAGACCTAACTGCTACATGACATCACATTGAAATCCACAGTACAGTTGATGAGACCTAACTGCTACATGACATCACATTGAAATCCACAGTACAGTTGATGAGACCTAACTGCTACATGACATCACATTGAAATCCACAGTACAGTTGATGAGACCTAACTTCTACATGACATCACATTGAAATCCACAGTACAGTGGATGAGACCTAACTGCTACATGACATCACATTGAAATCCACAGTACAGTTGATGAGACCTAACTTCTACATGACATCACATTGAAATCCACAGTACAGTGGATGAGACCTAACTGCTACATGACATCACATTGAAATCCACAGTACAGTTGATGAGACCTAACTGCTACATGACATCACATTGAAATCCACAGTACAGTTGATGAGACATAACTTCTACATGGCATCACATTGAAATCCACAGTACAGTTGATGAGACCTAACTGCTACATGCCATCACATTGAAATCCACAGTACAGTTGATGAGACCTAACTGCTACATGACATCACATTGAAATCCACAGTACAGTTGATGAGACATAACTTCTACATGGCATCACATTGAAATCCACAGTACAGTTGATGAGACCTAACTGCTACATGCCATCACATTGAAATCCACAGTACAGTTGATGAGACCTAACTGCTACATGCCATCACATTGAAATCCACAGTACAGTTGATGAGACCTAACTGCTACATGACATCACATTGAAATCCACAGTACAGTTGATGAGACCTAACTGCTACATGCCATCACATTGAAATCCACAGTACAGTTGATGAGACCTAACTGCTACATGACATCACATTGAAATCCACAGTACAGTGGATGAGACATAACTTCTACATGCCATCACATTGAAATCCACAGTACAGTTGATGAGACCTAACTGCTACATGACATCACATTGAAATCCACAGTACAGTGGATGAGACATAACTTCTACATGGCATCACATTGAAATCCACAGTACAGTTGATGAGACCTAACTGCTACATGGCATCACATTGAAATCCACAGTACAGTTGATGAGACATAACTGCTACATGGTATCACATTGAAATCCACAGTACAGTTGATGAGACCTAACTGCTACATGACATCACATTGAAATCCACAGTACAGTTGATGAGACCTAACTGCTACATGCCATCACATTGAAATCCACAGTACAGTTGATGAGACCTAACTGCTACATGCCATCACATTGAAATCCACAGTACAGTTGATGAGACCTAACTGCTACATGGTATCACATTGAAATCCACAGTACAGTTGATGAGACCTAACTGCTACATGACATCACATTGAAATCCACAGTACAGTTGATAAGACATTACTTCTACATGGCATCACATTGAAATCCACAGTACAGTTGATGAGACCTAACTGCTACATGCCATCACATTGAAATCCACAGTACAGTTGATGAGACTTAACTGCTACATGACATCACATTGAAATCCACAGTACAGTTGATAAGACCTAACTGCTACATACCATCACATTGAAATCAACAGTACAGTTGATGAGACATAACTTCTACATGGCATCACATTGAAATCCACAGTACAGTGGATGAGACCTAACTGCTACATGACATCACATTGAAATCCACAGTACAGTTGATGAGACCTAACTGCTACATGACATCACATTGAAATCCACAGTACAGTTGATGAGACCTAACTGCTACATGACATCACATTGAAATCCACAGTACAGTTGATGAGATCTAACTGCTACATGACATCACATTGAAATCCACAGTACAGTTGATGAGACCTAACTGCTACATGCCATCACATTGAAATCCACAGTACAGTTGATGAGACCTAACTGCTACATGACATCACATTGAAATCCACAGTACAGTTTATGAGACCTAACTGCTACATGACATCACATTGAAATCCACAGTACAGTTGATAAGACATAACTTCTACATGGCATCACATTGAAATCCACAGTACAGTTGATGAGACCTAACTGCTACATGACATCACATTGAAATCCACAGTACAGTTGATGAGACCTAACTGCTACATGGCATCACATTGAAATCCACAGTACAGTTGATGAGACCTAACTGCTACATGGCATCACATTGAAATCCACAGTACAGTGGATGAGACCTAACTGCTACATGACATCACATTGAAATCCACAGTACAGTTGATGAGACCTAACTGCTACATGACATCACATTGAAATCCACAGTACAGTTGATGAGACCTAACTGCTACATGACATCACATTGAAATCCACAGTACAGTTGATGAGACCTAACTGCTACATGACATCACATTGAAATCCACAGTACAGTTGATGAGACCTAACTGCTACATGGCATCACATTGAAATCCACAGTACAGTTTATGAGACCTAACTGCTACATGACATCACATTGAAATCCACAGTACAGTTGATGAGACCTAACTGCTACATGGCATCACATTGAAATCCACAGTACAGTTGATGAGACCTAACTGCTACATGCCATCACATTAAAATCCACAGTACAGTTGATGAGACATAACTTCTACATGGCATCACATTGAAATCCACAGTACAGTTGATGAGACCTAACTGCTACATGCCATCACATTGAAATCCACAGTACAGTGGATGAGACCTAACTGCTACATGGCATCACATTGAAATCCACAGTACAGTTGATGAGACGTAACTGCTACATGGCATCACATTGAAATCCACAGTACAGTTGATGAGACCTAACTGCTACATGACATCACATTGAAATCCACAGTACAGTTGATGAGACATAACTGCTACATGCCATCACATTGAAATCCACAGTACAGTTTATGAGACCTAACTGCTACATGCCATCACATTGAAATCCACAGTACAGTTTATGAGACCTAACTGCTACATGACATCACATTGAAATCCACAGTACAGTTGATGAGACCTAACTGCTACATGACATCACATTGAAATCCACAGTACAGTTTATGAGACCTAACTGCTACATGACATCACATTGAAATCCACAGTACAGTTGATGAGACCTAACTTCTACATGGCATCACATTGAAATCCACAGTACAGTTGATGAGACCTAACTGCTACATGACATCACATTGAAATCCACAGTACAGTTGATGAGACATAACTGCTACATGCCATCACATTGAAATCCACAGTACAGTTGATGAGACCTAACTGCTACATGACATCACATTGAAATCCACAGTACAGTTGATGAGACCTAACTGCTACATGGCATCACATTGAAATCCACAGTACAGTTGATGAGACCTAACTGCTACATGGCATCACATTGAAATCCACAGTACAGTTGATGAGACCTAACTGCTACATGCCATCAGATTGAAATCCACAGTACAGTTGATGAGACCTAACTGCTACATGCCATCACATTGAAATCCAGAGTACAGTTGATGAGATCTAACTGCTACATGCCATCACATTGAAATCCACAGTACAGTTGATGAGACCTAACTGCTACATGGCATCACATTGAAATCCACAGTACAGTTGATGAGACCTAACTGCTACATGACATCACATTGAAATCCACAGTACAGTTGATGAGACCTAACTGCTACATGACATCACATTGAAATCCACAGTACAGTTGATGAGACCTAACTGCTACATGACATCACATTGAAATCCACAGTACAGTTGATGAGACCTAACTGCTACATGCCATCAGATTGAAATCCACAGTACAGTTGATGAGACCTAACTGCTACATGCCATCACATTGAAATCCAGAGTACAGTTGATGAGATCTAACTGCTACATGCCATCACATTGAAATCCACAGTACAGTTGATGAGACCTAACTGCTACATGGCATCACATTGAAATCCACAGTACAGTTGATGAGACCTAACTGCTACATGACATCACATTGAAATCCACAGTACAGTTGATGAGACCTAACTGCTACATGACATCACATTGAAATCCACAGTACAGTTGATGAGACCTAACTGCTACATGCCATCACATTGAAATCCACAGTACAGTTGATGAGACCTAACTGCTACATGACATCACATTGAAATCCACAGTACAGTTGATGAGACCTAACTGCTACATGACATCACATTGAAATCCACAGTACAGTTGATGAGACATAACTGCTACATGGCATCACATTGAAATCCACAGTACAGTGGATGAGACCTAACTGCTACATGACATCACATTGAAATCCACAGTACAGTTGATGAGACCTAACTGCTACATGGCATCACATTGAAATCCACAGTACAGTTGATGAGACTTAACTGCTACATGACATCACATTGAAATCCACAGTACAGTTGATGAGACATAACTGCTACATGACATCACATTGAAATCCACAGTACAGTTGATGAGACTTAACTGCTACATGACATCACATTGAAATCCACAGTACAGTTGATGAGACCTAACTGCTACATGGCATCACATTGAAATCCACAGTACAGTTGATGAGACCTAACTGCTACATGACATCACATTGAAATCCACAGTACAGTTGATGAGACTTAACTGCTACATGACATCACATTGAAATCCACAGTACAGTTGATGAGACCTAACTGCTACATGGCATCACATTGAAATCCACAGTACAGTTTATGAGACCTAACTGCTACATGCCATCACATTGAAATCCACAGTACAGTTGATGAGACCTAACTGCTACATGGCATCACATTGAAATCCACAGTACAGTTGATGAGACCTAACTGCTACATGCCATCACATTGAAATCCACAGTACAGTTGATGAGACCTAACTGCTACATGACATCACATTGAAATCCACAGTACAGTTGATGAGACCTAACTGCTACATGGCATCACATTGAAATCCACAGTACAGTTGATGAGACCTAACTGCTACATGGCATCACATTGAAATCCACAGTACAGTTGATGAGACCTAACTGCTACATGACATCACATTGAAATCCACAGTACAGTTGATGAGACCTAACTGCTACATGACATCACATTGAAATCCACAGTACAGTTGATGAGACCTAACTGCTACATGACATCACATTGAAATCCACAGTACAGTGGATGAGACCTAACTGCTACATGGCATCACATTGAAATCCACAGTACAGTTGATGAGACCTAACTGCTACATGACATCACATTGAAATCCACAGTACAGTGGATGAGACCTAACTGCTACATGACATCACATTGAAATCCACAGTACAGTTGATGAGACCTAACTGCTACATGACATCACATTGAAATCCACAGTACAGTTGATGAGACCTAACTGCTACATGCCATCACATTGAAATCCACAGTACAGTTGATGAGACCTAACTGCTACATGACATCACATTGAAATCCACAGTACAGTTGATGAGACCTAACTGCTACATGACATCAGATTGAAATCCACAGTACAGTTGATGAGACCTAACTGCTACATGCCATCACATTGAAATCCACAGTACAGTTGATGAGACCTAACTGCTACATGCCATCACATTGAAATCCACAGTACAGTTGATGAGACATAACTTCTACATGACATCACATTGAAATCCACAGTACAGTTGATGAGACCTAACTGCTACATGACATCACATTGAAATCCACAGTACAGTTGATGAGACCTAACTGCTACATGCCATCACATTGAAATCCACAGTACAGTTGATGAGACCTAACTGCTACATGCCATCACATTGAAATCCACAGTACAGTTGATGAGACCTAACTGCTACATGGCATCACATTGAAATCCACAGTACAGTTGATGAGACCTAACTGCTACATGGCATCACATTGAAATCCACAGTACAGTTGATGAGACCTAACTGCTACATGGCATCACATTGAAATCCACAGTACAGTTGATGAGACCTAACTGCTACATGCCATCACATTGAAATCCACAGTACAGTTGATGAGACCTAACTGCTACATGGCATCACATTGAAATCCACAGTACAGTTGATGAGACCTAACTGCTACATGACATCACATTGAAATCCACAGTACAGTTGATGAGACCTAACTGCTACATGACATCACATTGAAATCCACAGTACAGTTGATGAGACCTAACTGCTACATGGCATCACATTGAAATCCACAGTACAGTTGATGAGACCTAACTGCTACATGACATCACATTGAAATCCACAGTACAGTTGATGAGACCTAACTGCTACATGACATCACATTGAAATCCACAGTACAGTTGATGAGACGTAACTGCTACATGGCATCACATTGAAATCCACAGTACAGTTGATGAGACCTAACTGCTACATGACATCACATTGAAATCCACAGTACAGTTGATGAGACCTAACTGCTACATGACATCACATTGAAATCCACAGTACAGTTGATGAGACCTAACTGCTACATGACATCACATTGAAATCCACAGTACAGTTGATGAGACTTAACTGCTACATGGCATCACATTGAAATCCACAGTACAGTTGATGAGACCTAACTGCTACATGACATCACATTGAAATCCACAGTACAGTGGATGAGACCTAACTGCTACATGACATCACATTGAAATCCACAGTACAGTGGATGAGACCTAACTGCTACATGGCATCACATTGAAATCCACAGTACAGTTGATGAGACCTAACTGCTACATGACATCACATTGAAATCCACAGTACAGTTGATGAGACCTAACTGCTACATGCCATCACATTGAAATCCACAGTACAGTTGATGAGACATAACTGCTACATGGCATCACATTGAAATCCACAGTACAGTTGATGAGACCTAACTGCTACATGCCATCACATTGAAATCCACAGTACAGTTGATGAGACCTAACTGCTACATGCCATCACATTGAAATCCACAGTACAGTTGATGAGACCTAACTGCTACATGGCATCACATTGAAATCCACAGTACAGTTGATGAGACCTAACTGCTACATGCCATCACATTGAAATCCACAGTACAGTTGATGAGACCTAACTGCTACATGGCATCACATTGAAATCCACAGTACAGTTGATGAGACCTAACTGCTACATGGCATCACATTGAAATCCACAGTACAGTTGATGAGACCTAACTGCTACATGCCATCACATTGAAATCCACAGTACAGTTGATGAGATCTAACTGCTACATGCCATCACATTGAAATCCACAGTACAGTTGATGAGATCTAACTGCTACATGACATCACATTGAAATCCACAGTACAGTTGATGAGATCTAACTGCTACATGACATCACATTGAAATCCACAGTACAGTTGATGAGACCTAACTGCTACATGCCATCACATTGAAATCCACAGTACAGTTGATGAGACCTAACTGCTACATGGCATCACATTGAAATCCACAGTACAGTGGATGAGACCTAACTGCTACATGCCATCACATTGAAATCCACAGTACAGTTGATGAGACCTAACTGAAATTACTTTTATTATATTGTAGACTCTCACAAATTGAATGCAGAATTAAGTTTGTACAGATAAAGTTGTGAAAGGGTGCCCTCAAATGTCAGCCAGCATAGCAAATATGAGCCGGCATAGCAAATATATGCTCAAATGGATACATTTTATTGACAATGTCAATAGGACCAAAAGGCACCTTTCCTCTAAATTGTCTCTTACACAGTGCTAACAAATTCAACTGCAAACAGCTGTTTAGATTGTGTGTCACTCAGGGTTATTCAAAAAATGCGGCATTTCCATGTGAACAACCCAGATAGGGAATGTTTATATTTTTGGTGATTACTTGCCAGTGAGTCATCAGTGAGTCAGGACTACAATAAAGTTTATACACCTCTTCTCGTTTAAAGTTTATACACCTCTTCTCGTTCAATCAGGACTATAATAAGGTTCATTTTCCTCTACTTGTTGAATCACGACTACATTAATTTATGTATAATACCTATAACTCAGAAGTTTGCATTCCAGCAATGTGTGGAGGCCCAGACATCTTTGGTTTGCCTAAGGGAGGCATTCGGTTTGAATCTTGTTAATGACGCTGTCGTTCATGTTTGTCAGTATTTATGTGCGGTTGTGTGTTTGTTTGTTTTCATAAAAATAATTAAGCTTGAGCCCCCTTTGATAAAACACAAAGCGGAAAATCAAATTTAATCTGAAAGTACCAAAAAAATGCAGTTATACTAGTCACTCTAGACGTAGTATGCAGCAGTATGATTCATGTAAAAGCCTCATACAACTCATACCAGATATGAATTGAATGCCTTCCGTAAGGGTAAAGCTGTTAGATGGATATGAACTGAATGCCTTCCGTAAGGGTAAAGCCGTTAGATGGATATGAACTGAATGCCTTCCGTAAGGGGAAAGCCATTAGATGGATATGAACTGAATGCCTTCCGTAAGGGTAAAGCCGTTAGATGGATATGAACTGAATGCCTTCCGTAAGGGGAAAGCCGTTAGATGGATATGAACTGAATGCCTTCCGTAAGGGGAAAGCCGTTAGATGGATATGAACTGAATGCCTTCCGTAAGGGGAAAGCCGTTAGATGGATATGAACTGAATGCCTTCCGTAAGGGGAAAGCCGTTAGATGGATATGAACTGAATGCCTTCCGTAAGGGTAAAGCCGTTAGATGGATATGAACTGAATGCCTTCCGTAAGGGTAAAGCCGTTAGATGGATATGAACTGAATGCCTTCCGTAAGGGTAAAGCCGTTAGATGGATATGAACGCTTAACTGTCCTGATCAAATTTCATGTGAGAACTACATTGTATTTATCAAAGCGAGTATGGCGTAGATTGTCTGCTAATATTCGCCTATGCAACACTGCAATGCGAAAATGATATACTGCAGTTACAACATGAAATACTGCAATGCTTGGATGCCGTACGCCGGTTCGAGAATGTCATTATGACTTGTTGATATGATGACATACTGTAATGCGAGTTTACCGTTCGCTATTATGCACTTCCAGGCACAGAGACAACTAAGAAGATATACTTGTCTGTGTTCCAGGTGAGGATGCTACATGTTGATGTACGCCCCCATGTGAAAACTTTGTAATGATGAATTGACATTATGCCATTATTCAATGACAACATGCAATAATGCAGTACTGCGATGATGACATGATATGCAGTGACTGTTTGTCGAATTGCAATGCATAATATAGTGTTTTTATTTACCCAAAAGCACAAATGAACATTACAGATACACATACAAAAATACTATTTCGTGGGTAAATAGGAGAATCGGGATTTAGCTTACAGCTATTCAAGCCTGTCCCCTACCATAGTTATATACAATGTTTGACAGCAAAGTGATATAGCAAAAGGAAATACATAGTGTCTCGGAGTTCATAGTACTTATGAAGAACATACGGTAACAATAAATTGTACAGTGGTTTAATTTACTCTTCTAGAAGAAATTGTTTATAAGATCGCTTAAATTCGTTTAGCGTATTGATACATCTTATGTTGACAGGGATGCTATTCCAGATTTTTGCCCTGAGAAGGAGAAAGAAAACTGACCTGAATTTGTTCTGGCATAATATGGATAAATATTTTGATATGAACAGAGTCTTGTATTGTAGTTATGGTGTGAAGGTTCAAAATAATCATACAAAGTGTGTGGTGATAGTTGATGGGTCAAGCCATGAATAAAGGAACCTATCAAATATCTATGCAGTTTAAAAACATCTAAAATATTCAACTGAGCAAACAAAGGAGATGAGTGATCCGTTGGAGATTTAAACAAAACTGTTCGAACAATCATTTTCTGTGACATTAATATACTATTTAGATGTGATGAATAAGTGTTACCCCAAACCTCAAGGCCATAGTTGATATGGGAGAGTATGAATGTGTTGTACAAGAGTAGTAAAATGTGTAATGGTAATATATGTCTAAGTCTATACAAAATCCCACACTTTATTCTGATTAGCTTGTTTACCTTTTCGATGTGGTCGGACCAAGAGAGATGTTTGTCTAAAGTAATTCCCACAAAGGGGACAACATCCTCCTCCTTGATGCTTTTGCCTTGTAATGTGATATCACCAATCAAATTTACTTTCTTTTTGCGCCCTCTAAATACGATAAAATTTGATTTTTCACTATTTATCGTCAATTTGTTTGTATTGCACCAACGTTGAACCTCGTGTAATTGACCCGAAACATGATCCAAATTAATTTCCCCAACCTGTCAATAGGTATGAAAGAGATTGGTATCGTCTGCGAACAAACGGAAATCAAAGAAAGAGGACGAGTTTGGAAGATCATTTATATACATTTAATACGAGTATTAATATGAAGCAAGCTAGAGGAATACAGACTAAGGGGTAGACCATTCGATATCCTGGGGGGGGGCTTGGAAGATTGGTGGAGAGTCATTATTTTTTTCCCACCTGCTTGCCTGAGAATTATTTTTTTTCTCCTTCACCTATGCTGGCAACTTTTCTTTTTCTTTGCTTCTTCCGGATTTTCTTTACGTCAATGTTGAACACCTACATCTGTTGCCACAATTTTCTGTTTGGTTTTCGCACAGGGTAATACAGAGAGTAAAAAGATGCTGTTCTATCACACAGATTTTATTTAGAAAACTACATATTTCATACATGTTTGATTTTCAATTAAATAAACATCATTGACAGTTTTTGTGCCATGGTATGATGACACACTGAAAATACAAATCGGAAGCTTGATTGGTGAGCTCAGACATTCAGATAGACCGGTCAGTTTCCCCAGCTTGGGGGGTGTCAGTAATTTTTTCCCATTGGCCCAACAAAAAGTCACTGGCCCCCATGAATAAAGTTTCATAGCATCTGACAGTAAGCTGTAGAGGGAAGAGCTTTGAGACTGGGATACGTCCATCTCTTTTGTGTGAGTGTGTGTGAATGGGGGGGGGGGGTTCTAGAAGCCCTGGAGGATTTTACTTCTAAAGGCAATGTTTAGGCTATTCACAGACACTTTCAGACAATAATTTACAAACTTTACAAGACAGCTCTAACATGTAAAAAGCAACTACGTGAGGTTGAAACATTTTTGAAATAAAGTTTCATAGCATCTTGACACTAAGAGGTGGAGGAAAGAACTTTGATTTGAGACTGGAACATGTTTACCTCTTATGGGGGAGGGGGGTTCTAAGGGGTGTCCCCCTAGAAGCCCTGGAGGATTTTTACTCTTAAAGCCAATTTTCAGGCTATTAACAGACACTTTCAGACAATAATTTGCAAGCTTTACAAGACAGGTCTAACAATTGTAAAAAGCAACTACACATGGTTGAAACATTTTTGAAATAAAGTTTCATAACATCTTGACAGTAAGAGGTGGAGGGAAGAACTTTGATTTGAGGCTTGGACATGTCTACCTCTTACGGGGGGGGGGGTCCTAGGGGGTCTCCCCTAGAAGGTTTTACCAATTTTGGTGAAGGCTTATTGTTGGTTTAACGAATGAGTGGCCTCTGGGGTGATGGAGTCCAAGGGGTCTCCCCCTGCCAGATCTGCAGTTTTTTGTTTCTATTTAGGCAATATTTAGGTTATTCATAGCCTCTGAGATATATATTGCCAAGCATCGAAAAGCTAAAGTAAATATAACTTTTCAAATAAGTTTTCCATGTTATAAAAGTGGGCCTGTAACATTGGTATAGGGGCATTGATATTGCATGCATAGTAAAGTTACTGATGTGTGAGAGCATTTTAGGTCATACCTAGTGTACAATAGAGACTTGAATTTGTGTTGTGGTGTCGATACATGTAGTGTCTGAAATAGGAAGTATATCATCCCTTCTGACAAATTCATACCGAAGAGACTAGAACAATTTAGATAAAGTTCTTTTATAAACTATCCAATAGTATGAAGATTACCATTACATAACCTTCAAGTTCACTTTTGCCCCAAAGTGCAAGATAAGTGAAGCACTGATTGTGAAACAGCCAAACACTTACATGGCATGCTCTGTAACTAGTGTGGTAGCTAGGTAATACATGTATTATATGTATAATTTTATGTATAGGTATGTTTGAACCCTTACATGAAGTAATATTTAAACCATTTATGATAGAAACAGAGACAAGAACAAATATATATATGTACCGCAGGCTAACGAAACTGACTGGTCTCTGACATGTGTTTGAAACTGTTTGTCATGATCTGACAAGTGTCCTGGTTGGAGAGGTACGAGCAGGTTGAACAGTATACTCGAACCTCAATCTGATTAAAACGCCCAGGAAAAAAAAAACGCAATAACGATGGAATAAAGGTAAATACAGGAAAACCAGCCTATCTAACATCAGATTTTAATCAGATTGACTCGAACCTGTGCATCATTTCCCTGCCAAGATTTTTTTTCTAGCAGCAGTGGGCCATCTTTTTTTTTCCATCACCCACTCATATCCGGATTTTTTTAAAGCAAATCCATTTGGCATCTTTTTTTTCCCCGAAATCTTCCAAGCCCCCCCCCCCCTCAGGATATCGAATGGTCTACCCCTAACTACTGGTCAACAAACATGGCCGACCAAGTGCACCTATGCCGTTGTCGACCGATTTCAGGTTCCTCTGGTGCTCCTCCCAACCGTTTTAACGCCTGCCATCGAGCACATAGTCCTGCTTGCATACGGAATAAGTCGTCCCTTCATTCTCCGTCCTGCAAAGAGCCAGCTGTGAAACCTGGGCTTACCACAAATGGTGGTAACTAAAGAATTAACACACTCTGTGACTAAATATTAGCAATAAATCGACTATTTAGTAATTTTACCTCACCGTGGCTACAAAAGTTCCAGTTCGGGGGACCAAATTCCAGAAATCACAAGTTCAACAGTAATTTCAGAGTTCCACCTTACGTACGATGACCTCGTGGACATCCCAATCAAATATGGCAGCGTTTGTAAGGTGGGATTTTTGAAATTACAGCCAGAACTGGAAATAATCCGATTTCGACACTTTTTTTTGCATCTTACCGTGAAAGAGATCTAAAATGAGTATATATTCGATTGATTGCTAAAATTTGAGCGTTTGGTAGGTAATTATTCTATAATTGGTGCGGGTGCATTTTGCTCTCGCACTCGAGATAGGATTGATACATTGTTCTTTGCAGGACGTACAGTGTTGAGGGTCATGTCAGTAATCTAGACCCATGCACCGTTTACAAGCAGGACTACTGAACACGCAGAGATGAAACCCGTTCAATGTGCCCTGTTATGTAGGCTGTAGGAACACTTTTGGACCACTAGATGTTTATGAGGATCGACAGCTTCGGACTTGGTCTGTTAAGAAAAACATGACCCTCCCCATTCTCTATTTTGACCCATTTTGTAAAATATGACCCTCCCCGTGACAACTGCACATACTGAACGTTAATCAATATTCCCATTATATGTATACATACAAATTAAATGATTTTGACTCTCTGCATTAGAAAGCAATATTTGTACATATAAAGTGACAAACAGTAAACAGTAAAAAAAAACTGTCTAGTGACATTTGTCTTATACAATGGAAATCACAAACCCTGAAACGAAACGTCGCCTGGTTCGACAAAATTCTCACTAACATTGCCACAGTTTTTGTCTGGCCAGACAAAATATCTCCTTGATGTTGTAAATGTTCTCGTCTGGCTCGACAAAAATCTAATTAATATTTCCACATGTTATTTTTCCTGTTTTCAACACAGTTTTACCTGTGAAAACTGAAAGACGGTAATGTAATGTCTCTTCACCGACTCTAACTGCCCCTTTTGCGTTCATCGAACTCCCTTTGAAGGAATGCGATAAATAAATTATTCGTTAATTTCATTTGGGCATTTATCCATGTTACATTTCTTCAATGCTGGCCTTGAATACAAAACGTTTTCAAGGATAAGATATGAAAGTTTGACCGTTGCAAGAAAACATTTCGGCAAAACTTAAAGCTAAAGTTTGTCAACTATTTTTTATTGATTTAGCTTTTGAATACAGGATCTGTCGGCACTCAGATGTTTTAGAGGTTCAGTCTAGCACAAGATTTATGTATAGAGAAGGTTAATCCAATCGTTATTGGAGGGTGTGATTGTCCTGTGATATATTAGACAGGGTCCACTGCTTACCATCCATTACCCCGGACAATAGAGCTTGCGTGCGAAACACCTGACATTATCCAAATGTGCGTGCAAATACATGTAAATTAGAGCGGTAGCTAAAGTGAGCACCCCTTTCACGTTACACCGAAACTGCCAAATTATGGCGATTATTTGCATTCTACAATGGGTGTAAGCGTTAACGAATCTGAAGAGAGTCAACATAGCATTCCTTCAACGCCCAAATTAAAAAGTTGACTAAAGTTGGAGTGCCGCTAAACTTCCAACCATTTCGACTAATCTACTATGACAAATAATTGGTGCAGAGTTTCAGGAAAACGGTGTACTGGGTGGGCAGTAATATCACTATCATACACTTACCATTCAATCATCCCAAATATGGTGGATTTATTTTTTGATCAGGACTCGAATATATTCCAACCTAGTGGTCTATTAAAGTTATTGAACATTGCATGTCTTTCAGGTTTATAACTTTAGTTTGTCCATTCTATTGCAATCAGACACTTTCTAACAAATCGGTCTCCTTGAAAGGACAATGGACGTCTACCACTTTAATTCAAATCAGATGCACGAGACAAACAAGTATTATCTAAGAATGACAACGTAACTGTAACGTATTTGGCTTACAAATTCAGAAGATGACTTAGTCTAGTAATTTTACTCTTTATTGACGAGGCCACTTATTTTTTATTTCATTTATTTATTTTATTCATTTATTAAGCCTTCACAAGAAGAGAAACGAAACAATGAAAAAAAGAAAACACGATACATTACAATCATACAATACAATACAATACAATATAATGTTAGAATGGCATCAACAACATGCTAAGAATTCGACAACTCCGTGGATCCTTCGCATATAAAAGCTGTCGGATAAGTTTTCAAATTTTATCATCCGTAAAACAAAAGACAATTTCACTGAAAAATTCTGAAATTACAGTTCATTCATACGTGATTAATTGAATTGAGTTGCTTTGATAAAGATACAATGACTTTGTTCTTTTCTGAACATTCTGCAAAAACAACGAAAATCAAGCAAATCATGATTACATACGGTGAACGGTTAACTGATTTCTACACTTTAACACACAGAAAAATATAATGAAATAAACTCTGAACCAACGATGGAATACTTTAACATTTCTACATCACTATAAATAGACCATAGAATACTTTAACATTTCTACTTCACTATAAATAGACCATGGAATACGTTAACATTGCTACGTCACTATAAATAGACCATGGAATACGTTAACATTGCTACGTCACTATAAATAGACCATAGAATACTTTAACATCTATACGTCACTATAAATAGACCATAGAATACTTTAACATTTCTACATCACTATAAATAGACCATGGAATACGTTAACATTGCTACGTCACTATAAATAGACCATAGAATACTTTAACATCTATACGTCACTATAAATAGACCATAGAATACTTTAACATTGCTACGTCACTATAAATAGACCATGGAATACGTTAACATTGCTACGTCACTATAAATAGACCATGGAATACGTTAACATTGCTACTTCACTATAAATAGACCATGGAATACGTTAACATTTCTACGTCACTATAAATAGACCATGGAATACGTTAACATCACTACGTCACTATAAATAGACCATGGAATACTTTAACATTGCTACGTCACTATAAATAGACCATGGAATACTTTAACATTTCTACATCACTATAAATAGACCATAGAATACTTTAACATTTCTACGTCACTATAAATAGACCATGGAATACTTTAACATTTCTACGTCACTATAAATAGACCATGGAATACGTTAACATTTCTACATCACTATAAATAGACCATGGAATACGTTAACATCACTACGTCACTATAAATAGACCATGGAATACTTTAACATTGCTACGTCACTATAAATAGACCATGGAATACGTTAACATTTCTACGTCACTATAAATAGACCATGGAATACTTTAACATTTCTACATCACTATAAATAGACCATAGAATACTTTAACATCACTACGTCACTATAAATAGACCATGGAATACGTTAACATTGCTACGTCACTATAAATAGACCATTGAATACTTTAACATTTCTACGTCACTATAAATAGACCATGGAATACGTTAACATTGCTTCGTCACTATAAATAGACCATGGAATACGTTAACATTGCTTCGTCACTATAAATAGACCATGGAATACGTTAACATTGCTTCGTCACTATAAATAGACCATGGAATGCGTTAACATTGCTACGTCACTATAAATAGACCATGGAATACGTTAACATTGCTATGTCACTATAAATAGACCATAGAATACTTTAACATCTATACGTCACTATAAATAGACCATGGAATACGTTAACATTGCTTCGTCACTATAAATAGACCATGGAATACGTTAACATTTCTACATCACTATAAATAGACCATGGAATACGTTAACATTGCTTCGTCACTATAAATAGACCATGGAATACGTTAACATTGCTACGTCACTATAAATAGACCATGGAATACGTTAACATTGCTACGTCACTATAAATAGACCATGGAATACGTTAACATTGCTATGTCACTATAAATAGACCATAGAATACTTTAACATCTATACGTCACTATAAATAGACCATGGAATACGTTAACATTGCTATGTCACTATAAATAGACCATGGAATACGTTAACATTGCTATGTCACTATAAATAGACCATAGAATACTTTAACATTTCTACATCACTATAAATAGACCATGGAATACCTTAACATTGCTTCGTCACTATAAATAGACCATGGAATACGTTAACATTGCTACGTCACTATAAATAGACCATGGAATACGTTAACATTGCTACGTCACTATAAATAGACCATGGAATACGTTAACATTGCTATGTCACTATAAATAGACCATAGAATACTTTAACATCTATACGTCACTATAAATAGACCATGGAATACGTTAACATTGCTATGTCACTATAAATAGACCATGGAATACGTTAACATTGCTATGTCACTATAAATAGACCATAGAATACTTTAACATTTCTACATCACTATAAATAGACCATGGAATACCTTAACATTGCTACGTCACTATAAATAGACCATGGAATACGTTAACATTTCTACATCACTATAAATAGACCATGGAATACTTTAACATCACTACGTCACTATAAATAGACCATGGAATACGTTAACATTGCTACGTCACTATAAATAGACCATAGAATACTTTAACATCACTACGTCACTATAAATAGACCATAGAATACTTTAACATCACTACGTCACCATAAATAGACCATAGAATACTTTAACATTTCTACGTCACTATAAATAGACCATAGAATACTTTAACATCTATACGTCACTATAAATAGACTATGGAATACGTTAACATCACTACATCACTATAAATAGACCATGGAATACTTTAACATTGCTATGTCACTATAAATAGACCATTGAATACGTTAACATTTCTACTTCACTATAAATAGACCATAGAATACTTTAACATTGCTACGTCACTATAAATAGACCATGGAATACGTTAACATTGCTACGTCACTATAAATAGACCATGGAAAACTTTAACATCACTACGTCATTATAAATAGACCATGGAATACTTTAACATTTCTACGTCACTATAAATAGACAATGGAATACTTTAACATTGCTATGTCACTATAAATAGACCATTGAATACGTTAACATTTCTACTTCACTATAAATAGACCATAGAATACTTTAACATTGCTACGTCACTATAAATAGACCATGGAATACTTTAACATTGCTATGTCACTATAAATAGACCATGGAATACTTTAACATCACTACGTCACTATAAATAGACCATGGAATACGTTAACATTGCTACGTCACTATAAATAGACCATGGAATACGTTAACATTGCTCCGTCACTATAAATAGACCATGGAATACGTTAACATTGCTACGTCACTATAAATAGATCATGGAAAACTTTAACATTGCTACGTCACGTCTGGCAGGGAGCCGGGAGTTCCGAATGTTGCCACCCTCTGTCTGTACTTACGTAGAGCATAATCATTTCTAGCCGAAGCGATGACGACGTCGTTTGCTTTGCTGAGTCGCGTGTTGTATTTATGGACTGCTGAAAGAGGAGCAAGTAGATAAGGGGGACATTGCCACGATAACATTTATAGTCCATAATACTTGTTGTCTTTCGTTGAGAGATGGCCATCAATATATGTCTGCCTAACTTAAGATGATGGAGTTCGAATTGCACACCGAATGATGGCTTTCCCGCCCTATTTGATAGACGTTTGAGTTAGATAGCAACGTAGAATTACTTTGACGAGACTACGTCACTTTTAGTCAAAAAGTGGTAACACCATTGATTCGATAAACATTTTTGTTGTTTGCTGCGAGAGACAATTTCTGATGCGCCGAATAATTCCTAGTCTTTGTGATATTTTAGCGACAGTTTTGTTAACATGGGATTCCCAGGAAATCAGTTGGTCGAACCTCAGACCAGTCTGTCTTTTTAGTGGTCTGAGGTCGAACCAAATACCTAGGTACTTAATTGAATCAAACTGCTCTAACTGTACGTCGTCAATTTTAATATTGAGATTATTTGTGGTATTCTGGACTTTGTTCTTTGTGCTAAACATCACTGTCTTGTCTTTTTTGATCATATCCAGTGTAAGTTTGTTGGATGCGAGTCAGGAGTGGTACTGACATCACTAACATCATTTGCAGAACTTGCTGAACTTCATTAATATTGTTACGGATGACAGAATACAAATTTTTGATATTCGCTAAGTTTTGATGTTTTGCGAGGTCACTATGAACTCTCAGCTGTCATGAATTAATACTTAGAATAAATGTTTGCATTGATAGTATTCTTCTGAGATGACAACATTAATTAAGTTACTGAAAGATCGTTGATGTCACATAATGACTAATTACAGACAGTTGGAAGAACAATGACGTGATCACATTGTTTAGCTAGTTTTCATATTTGTCAATATCATTTGCATTGAATTAAGGCAACAACAATACTTCCGTTTTATTCATTTATGGTGCTGATTATTTTATCATCCAATCATTTGAGTATTGTATATTTTATGTTTATAAGAATTTAATGGAATAATAAAATTATGGAATCATTCTTTGGAATCGAAGTTGGAGCTGAAGGCAACAGCTAGGCCTAGACAAGGAGCTTCGATCTGCTCCGTGGCAACTTCTAAATGACCCAGGTTAACCATGAACACTATGTGTAGTTTGAGCTAATTCCCTAAAAGTCCAAGTCGATCCCGTGTACAATGGAGAGAGAGAGAGAGAGAGAGAGAGAGAGAGAGAGAGAGAGAGAGAGAGAGAGAGAGAGAGAGAGAGAGAGAGAGAGAGAGAGAGAGAGAGAGAGAGAGAGAGAGAGAGAGAGAGAGAGAAACATTGATGAAGGGTTACGTTAACAGTAGAGGTCTCCCCCTTAATTTGTTACAATATCTTTTGAGTTAAGCAGTGCTTCAACATCATCACTCTAGGTAACGTAATATTAGTATTAAAACGTACGTAAGAAATGGGGACATGAAAAAATAACACTGTTCTGACAAGGTCATGCCTATGTAGAAATTAATTGTCCTTCCATCACAATCAAAAATACAATGACCACATATCCAAAATTTTAAACACATGATGATCGTCCCTTACTTCCAATTTCAAAAACTGGGTGACTCCCTCCCCATCAATTCACCAACCCAACCTCCAACCCCCTCCCCCTCATCCCCCACCCATGGTCAAAGAACTGACTGGTCCCTCGGTCCATTTACATTGCTATGTCATTGTAGTGCTGTCGAATTCAAAAAACAATCTAGTAGACGTGCATAGTTAGTATCGTCATGTAACAGTAGTGTAAATAAAAAAAGCCAAAAAAACCACCCTGATAATTTATACAATGGTTCAGTTATGTACTTAGCTGTAAATTTTTGTCATTCAAATGTAAAATCGGTCTTGGCCATAATAAAGTAGAACTGTCGTCATTGACAACTTGATAAAATCAAATTGTGTACAATTGTGTACTGTGGTCTTTACATAGTGTTAACGTCGTTGTACGTGGATTTTGTACAATTGTGGTCTTAACGTTATGCCATATCGACCCTCTAAACCTGGTAAGCGTTCATTGCTTTTATCAAATTGACATTGGTGGAGTAATATCGCCAATGCTAAGAATACTTCAAGTTTTGCCAAAGTTTCCCCAGGACATTTTCTTCTACCAACAGAAAATGAGACTAGTTTTGAGACTGCCTCTTTGTTCAATGTTTGTCCGTCAGAGTTGATAAAGCGCTCAGGACAAAATTCATGTGGCTCTGACCAAAGCTTGGGATCGTGATTTACTGACCATAGATTGAAGAATAACACAGTATCTTTTGGTATGACGTAGTCATCTAGTATTGACGTACAGGTAGTTGCATGTGGAAGGGTGAATGGAACAACAGAGGCATGACGCAGAACTTCCAGTATGAACGAATCAGTATATACTAGTTGACTGCGATCGTTGAAAGTTGGTAGTCGTGTGCGTCCCACAACTCGGTCCATTTCATTCTGAACTTTATACTGAACAGTTGGGTATTTGACCAGGTAGAGAAGCGCCCAGTGCATACAAGTAGCCGTAGTATCGAAACCAGCTCCGAAGAGATCCTGTGCTGTTGCAAGGATGTGTTTCTCTGTTAATCCAACACGCCTCATTTCATTAGAATCCATCTCTTGACTCACTTTCAGTAAGTTGTCCATGACGTCACGTTGAACACCTCCAAACGTCTGACGATGATCCGCAATTCGTTTTCGTATCCATAAATCAAGTTCTTTCTGGATAGCTCTTAGTTCATTTCCTTTCGGGTTTGGCAGATATTTCATCCACGACATATAGTCGGCTGGGTTTGTGAAGCCAGAAGCGTTGTCAGCAAATCGATCAGCTAACAATACTACTCGCTGTAACTCTTCGTCGTCGTGAGCGTACCGTTTACCAAATTCAATAACGCTTATGATGTTGGCGAAGGCTATTCTGATTGCACTTTGCGGATCCAAAACGTTGCCCTCCTCGTTGTTATTATCTGTTAAGACATTCATTAATTCAAATATTTCATTTTTTATTATCTCTTGTAATATGTCTAATTGGTGACCACTGGTATACATTCGTAACGCAGTCGTTGCAATTCTTCTATGTACTTTCCATCTTTCACTGTAACGACCGAACGCCATGCTGAAACCACCACTGATTTCATTAAACGACTGTAAGCTTGGTCTGTCAGCAAAGTGTGATGATCGTTTGACGAGTGCTTCTTTGATGGCAACCATGCCATTGACAATGATTACAGGAGTATTGCCGATATAGATCCGAAATACATCGCTATATATATGACGGAGTTTTGTTAATGTGGTGTGTGGACTTTCGCCAAGTTGAAGAAAATTTCCAAATATTGGTATTCCTCTTGGACCGGGTATTTTGTCCAGGGTATAATTTCTCCCTGCAAAATATTTCCTTATCACCACCAAAGTCAACAAGAAGGTGACAAAAACGATAAAATGTGAAGCGTTGGTGTTATCAGCGAATAGAATGCTAGCACATATACCACTTTTTGTACCTTCATTCATCGTGATTCTGTTCGCTGTTTGTTCTTGTAACTTTCAGTTCACTTTCATTTGGTGTAGAATAACATGTGATAGTTTGGTGACAGTTAATGACAATTGGTCAAGACTCTCCACCACTGGACTCGTACTTGGTCGAATCACAATTATCACAATGGTCTGAGCTACTTCACAATGTTATGGCAGGTTTGCGTGCAAAGGTCCAGAGAGTTATTGTCCTAGTGAGTGGCTTTGCGTGAACAGGTACGAGTGGAGTGATAGAAATTGACGAGTTTCGTCTAATACCAAAAGTCTATGGTATAAAGGTGAAATTCAAACAGTACATATGCCGGCAGAGTTTTTGTCCGATCTCAAATATTCAATGAGCTATCTCCGAAAGCTTCCTTTGAGAAACTGTTGAATTCATCGTATTACAGGTATAACTATATCAATGGTATAATGCCAATCCTTTAGACCCAATCAAACGGGAGAGATAATTGGTCTGATATTTGCTTCATACCCTCTCTGTAATCGGTTAAATGATCTAAGGTCGTCCTATTCATACCACGGTTTAGGATCATTCAAATACCTTTGAGTACCTCACAATTGCTGTGTACTTCAGCTCTCACGTGAATTTTGACCTTCGACCTCCGTTGTAACTGCAAGCTAAACAAGTCTATTCACTTCTACTCAGATGATTTATATTTGGACAAAGTGTACAAAGGTAAAGCACGGCATGACGGGATGAATATAAGATTGATAATACTTTGTCCCGATGGCCCTTAACGGTCGAAAGTGGTGGTTTGCGTGCTACCAAATGTAAATGATGTAGACTTAATCTACAAAGAACAACAAAGGCATTCCTATGGAAGATGTTTACGGGCAGGGTAGACAAAACCCTTTTTATCCGGTGGAAGTTTTTGTGTGATTAAACTTAAAATCGCGGGTCGATTCTCATGAGGAGGTTTGACGAGGCATCAGAACTATACAAATATTTCACTTTACTTCATTCAGTTGGTTGGTTGGTTGGTTGGTTGTCTTAGATTGAATGTTGAAACAATAATTTAACTACATGTCACTTGGTATAACTATTTTCTCATCAATGTTACTAAAACATGGCAAATGAACGCCCAATGTTTTGGTGCGATATCTCAATTTCCCCAATTCGTTTTGCAGCTTTATTGATAATTGTCAGTTGGTATTTTAAAGTAAACATACGGGAAAAAAATGAAATTTAAAGGTCCGTTCTCAATCCCTTAGAAAACCTTGACAAAATAACAGACTAGAAGAGTCGTTGGATTGACATATCTACCGAGACAGAACGATGCCAATAAATACAAACACTGACAATGTAACCACTACTTACGTGTGAATGAGCCGATTGACATGAAAAACCTTAACCGTATTAGATTTGACCTTTGAACACTGTGACATACGTTACTCTGAAATCTGCGGTGGCCTGAGTGTTATCACTGAAGAAATTAAGACTTTTTTTAACAGAAAAAATCTTTTTAATTACTTTCGAACAAAACATACTAAATCGGTGAACATAAAACTTAAATTTGGAACAACACAGTACATACGGGAACACACAAAACTTAAATTTGGAACAACACAGTACATACGGGAACACACAAAACTTAAATTTGGAACAACACAGTACATACGGGAACACACAAAACTTAAATTTGGAACAACACAGTACATACGGGAACACACAAAACTTAAATTTGGAACAACACAGTACATACGGGAACACACAAAACTTAAATTTGGAACAACACAGTACATACGGGAACACACAAAACTTAAATTTGGAACAACACAGTACATACGGGAACACACAAAACTTAAATTTGGAACAACACAGTACATACGGGAACACACAAAACTTAAATTTGGAACAACACAGTACATACGGGAACACACAAAACTTAAATTTGGAACAACACAGTACATACGGGAACACACAAAACTTAAATTTGGAACAACACAAACTAAATTTGGAAACTCGAAAACCACTCTAAATCTGTGAACGGGTAAACCTTAAGGAAGGTCCATATGTAGAATTAAAAGTAATGAGAATTCGAACAAATATTTTTTTATTTTTTTTTTAGCACAAATGAACTATTAGTTTCAGAAGTTCTATACCCATGTTGTAGTGCCTGTCTGTTTATCTGTATCATGTGTGTCTGTGTGTGGACAATTTAAATTGATATTTGGTGGGGATATTGTAGGTCTAAAAATCTTTTGGTCAATAAATATTAAATTTGGGGAAATTGAGCTGAACTTTGACGAGTATATTCCTTGGGACGACAAGTCTGAAAACGTATTCAGCACATGTCATGATGATCTCATCTGTGATATGCAAATTAGCATCAATGCATCAAAGTAAGGGAGAGTTGAAGCATACGTTCTTAAGATTAATTACAAAATTTCATGATGAATTATGCAAATGCCACTAAACTCCAAAATTACAACATCTCTTTGTTATTATCAATATATACACTAAATAATATGATATTTGAAGTATGCTTTCTAAGATACTGAATAATTCCTGAAATAATTAATTATGTAATCGCGTCATTTAAAAAACCTTCATCGACACTTGGGGGTAATGTGTGCCAAGTACCGCTCGCTAAACAGATCCTTTGCTCATATCAGTAAGTAGAATATTCAGTCACTTTCTGCCTAGTCAGGTTTCTAAAGAAACCAAAGACTTGACGAACCTATTATGTCTGGGAAAGGAAAAGGAAGTGGAAGAAAAGTTCGAAGTCAAAGAGTTGACTCTACATCAAGCTTACGAGAGAGAGAGAGAGAGAGAGAGAGAGAGAGAGAGAGAGAGAGAGAGAGAGAGAGAGAGAGAGAGAGAGAGAGAGAGAGAGAGAGAGAGAGAGAGAGAGAGAGAGAGAGAGAGAGAGAGAGAACATGGCACCCAGGTACGTGGACCAGGTGACACTGTATAAATGTAAATGAGACCACTACTGTAGACGAGAAAGTCGATCTAATTCTTATTAAGCTGAGAATACTAGATGTCACTGAAGCTCAGCAGGTTGGTTTGTCTCAGGATTTTAAGGCCTTGGCGAGAAACGTAACAGAACTGCAAACTAGTACTGAATTTTGCCATCACTAGGCACAGGGGCATGTATTATTGCTTAGATCGCCGTTTTCTTAGGAAAATACGAATCTTGCTGCTACAAATGTATCAATCTCTATTAGTCTATACTACTTTGAAATATTTAGAAGGGTGGACATCTTTTTTCGTTAACCTTTCAAATTTGAACAAAACATACCGACATGAAGAAAAGGTGCCAAATAAAGTTATACACTATCACTGGGGGCAAAAAAAATGTAGACCTTTTACAATAAGCGAGCACTGTATAAAATCCTCTGTATGTCAAAGGCAAGTCAAGTGATATAACTGTCAAATGTTCACTGCTGATTGACTGAGAAAGAGGCATTGACTAATGACATCAGATGACCGCTGTATTTCAAAATCAGAAGCACGTCCCATAACGTATTACCAGTATGAACAGTTAACCATGGATGGCGAAAAGTTCTCGACAGCTTCCTGGTGAGTATACTTGTACGATTTCCAATACACCTGCATTTTTACAATGTCAAACTGTGAATCTATGTATACTGGAATTTATTTCATTTTTGGTGGCCCATAGTAGTGATGCTTCCGGGGGATTTGAAGGGCTTTCTTTACATAGGTGTAGTTTCGAACAGCCAATCGGCAACGAGTTGATTATTCAAAATAGCTAGACATACAGAGGAGTTTATACAGGATCGTGTCTCGATGTCCCCCTTCTCTCGTTTCTCCTTACAGGTAGGAATATATAGTCAAAAGGTTGTAATATTTAGTCTGTAGACCTGGAAAACAACAATCTATGAAATATTACAAGCCCCTATGTCACCAGGTCGAACAAATAAATGAATGGAAAGGTGCTGAGAAATGAAGACGAGCTAATGAAGCTACGCTTACGTAATCCAGAACTTGACGACTACATACGGCGTCAAAACTTGCGTTTCTCTGGAATACAGGAGGAAGAAAAGAGGATACTGTAATAATTGTAGCATTGGCTGTGATTTTGGGGAATTTTTCTGCTGTTTTTGGGCTTTTTTGTCGTTCCGCTGTTTAACTGGAAGAAAACTATACAATTCCTCTAACATAAACGCAAATAGAGGAGATCACGCTGAAAACGTGAGCGATGTTGTATTTATCAACGAATATTGCCCTACCTGTTCTGGCTTCAGTAATTAGGGAGCCTTCAGTATTTACAGGGGGGGGACCGCCGGAGGAATGGGGGGGGGTCACATTTTATAAACCTGTTCTTGGGGAGGGTCATATTTGCATTACAATGTTTGGGATGGTCACATTTTACAATGATCCGTAGTTTTGTGACAAAAATTGAAGATTCAATTATTGTCAATTTGTTTTGTGTGTTTTGATATGTGAAAGTGAGATGAGCAACAGTTATTTTACGAGTACTTTACATGCCAAAATACAAAAATAAAAATACATATATTGTAAGAAAATACGTTTCACAAACATGTCGTCTAGCAAAATAGCAATAGTGAATGTGAGCATTTTGAATCACCTTGAATCACAATGCATTTTGTTGAGTGTACCACCATCTCACCTTATCATTCACACTGTCCGTGAATGTTGTTGCTAAATATGATGGTGATGGTAGCAGTGATGATGATGATGATGATGATGATGATGATGATGATGATGATGATGATGATGATGATAATGATGATGATTAGTTTTGAATGTCATAGAGAACACGAAAAGTGATACATGTACTGACTCAAGTAGTAACAGTGAGTCAGATTAGAGCAGTGATAATGGCAATACCACTGATAATGGTGAAGGTGATTATGATGACAATGATATCAGGGAACTTTTAGAAGTGACCAGATCAGGCAGAGTATGCGCAACATGGAAAGTACGTTTTAGATACTAACTAGATTGTGTATGATTATAAGAGAAAGGTCACTAGCCAGTTTTTTACTGTTTGTCACTTTATATGTAGAAATATTGCTTTCTAATAGAGAGTCAAAATCATTTAATTTGTATGTATACATATAATGGGAATATTGATTAACGTTCAGTATGTGCAGTTGTCATGGGGAGGGCCATGTTTTACAAAATGGGACAAAGGGGAGGGTCACTTTTTACAAATGGAGAATTTGGGGAGGGTCATGTTTTACTTAACAGACCATGTGTGATTTCCTCTGCTCCCCTGTAAATACTAAGGGACCGGACAGAATTTACGGCAGGGGGGGGGCCTGGGGAGAAATTATCTCTGACTTGGTTTTTTTCCTGCCCCCCCCATCCACTGTGACCAAAATTTCACAGCCCCCCCTTTCAAAAGTATAAAAATTTCATGCCCTCCCCCCCCCCAAAAAAAAAGAAAAAAAAGTGCACAATATCCTGCCCCCTACAATAACTAAAAAGAGTACAAATTTTTTTGTTACTGTAGCACAACTGTAATATTTCTTTTGGTACTACTATTATGTTACTATTTCAGCCCAAACAACTTAGTAGTTGTAGAGGAAGTTTTTTAGAAAACAAAACAAAATAAAACATTTTGACTATACATGTAATCATACACATGTGGTATAATCTTGTTTATTTCCCAACTAGACACCATAAGTAGTCATCACTTAATACCAAGGCATTTGATGTGGTGGTTTTAACTGTCATTCACTGATACATACACAGAAACACAGACACAGAGTAAACACACATTCACATGCGTGATTTGTGAAAAACTGTAGTGGGGACATTTGTTGGGAGTATCTAAGGACATCACATCACCTACATAGTGTATTCAAATATCTATTTATACTCATAACACAATAACTATCTAATGTCAGACATTTGTGGTAGTCATGAAGTGCTAGCAAACTAAGGATTTTATGCACACTTAGGTCTGAAAAATATAGCTTTCACTTTCCTACACCAAATGCATTACCAATACACATGTAAATGTAAGACATTTGTGACTTCATGAAAGTGCAAAGAAATTCAGAATGTTGTGGAATGCTTAGATGTAATCAATATGCTTTCAGTTCCAAAACCATACATATTTAAACCTATAGTGTCAGGCATGTGACTTCATGATGGGGACAGCAAATTCAGAATTGTATTCAATACACTGTACAGTGATCAGATGAGTATTACTCACAGTTTTCTAAACCTTCACATTAAGCTTGAAGTGCAGTGCAGGGCCGTAGCCTGACCAAATTGCCGAGGGGGACAGAACTTTGTGTTGGTGCAATCATGCATTTAAAATTTAGAAAAATGCTAATTTACATAAATTTGCTTGTAATTTACATAATACATATTTTAGCATACGCAATTATATATATGTAAGGTCAGAAAAAAATG